>NC_082712.1:7714734-7932234 GCF_030144855.1 Hypanus sabinus
CTCTGGAAAGTTTTCTTTTGAAACATTCAGCTGGGAATATCAGAATTAGATTTAATATCACTAACTTACAGTACATGATGAAATTTGCTGTTTTATGACAGCGTTACAGTGCAAAGATGTCAAAATGTTAAAAATAAACAATGCTTTAAAAAAAAAGGAATAACAAGGTAGTGTCACGGACAGACAGCAGAGAGAAAGAAACTGCTCAGAATCTGTGAGTGTGCGTCCTCAGGCTCCTGTACCTCCTCTCTGATGGTAGCAAGGAGAAGAGGCCATGTCCCAGATAGTGAGGGTCTTGAGTAATGGACACCACCGTCTTGAGGCACTGCTTCTTCAAACACGCCCTTGATGGTGTGGGGGGTTGTGCCGGTGATGGAGCTGGAACAACACTTATGCTCATTTTACCTCCACGTGCAAATGAGGTTACCTGAAAATGCTGGTGTGCAGGGAAAGTCAAATCCACGCCAGAGACCGCAAGCTGCAACACAACTTGTGAATTGAAGATGGGACTGTGTCTCACCGTAACACAGTGAATAGGGCCAAAACACAACATCCTACATATCCAGCTCACAATTTGTTTTTGCATGAACAGGTAATTTACTGACAGCAACATGATTATGACCTGTAAATCCTTTCAAATGATGTTAGCTGAAGAATAAATGTTAACTAGGACACAAGGGAGAAGCCACAGCTGCTCTTATGCATATTGCATTTCTGTCTCAGTGGGCACACAGGCCCTTCCCATGAGGTCAGGAACGCCTAGCCTCTGAACATCCTCAGCATTTGGGAGATCGGTGGGGTAGATGGGTATGAATTTACCGCCTGCTTTAGAGTTTTAGGCATCTTTTTGGGAATGGGGCTATTCCCCCCATCCCACACCAAACAGAGCTGGCAGGTTGGCGACTTGGCGACCACATCCCTGTCACAGGTGTCTCTAAGATCCTCTGTTCGTTTGTTCAGTTCCAACTTAAAAACAGTTCTCAAGAATGGAGCTTGTGCCCAGCACACAAGTGCAACTATGGAGAAAGCACAGCAGCACCTCTACTTCCTTAGGAGTTTGTGTAGATTTGGCATGACATCTGAAACTTTGACAAGCTTCTATAGATGTGCAGTGGAGAGTATGTTGTCTGGCTGCATCACTGCCTGGAAACACCAATGCCATTAAGCAGAAAATCCTATAAAAGTAGTGGATATGGCCTAGTCCATCTTTGGTAAAGCCCTCCCCACCACTGAGCACATCTACATGAAATGCTGTCACAGCAAAGCAGCATCCATCACCAGGGACCTCCACCACCCAGGACATAATCTCTTTTCACTGCTGCCATCAGAAAGGTGGTACAGGAGCCTCAGGATTCTCATAACTAGGTTCAGAATCAATTATTACCCTTCAACCATCAAGCTCTTGAACCAAAGAGAATAACTTCTCTTACCTTCACTCGCCCATCAATGAAATGTTCCCACATCAAGTGGTCTCACTTTCAAGGATCCTTCATCTCATGCTCTCAATATTTATTGCATATTTATGTATTATTATTTCTTCCTTTCTGAATTTGCACAGTGTATTTTCTTCTGCACACTGATTGAACACCCAAGCTGAGCAGTCGTTCATTGATTCTGTTAAGGTTATTACTCTACAGATTCATTGAGTATACCTGCAAGAAAATGAATCTCAGGGTTGTATATGGTGACATATGTACTTTGACAATAAATTTACTTTGAACTTTGACCTGCTGTAACCTGGATACCTGCATTTTAGCGCCTAAAAGACAGCAGTTCTCATAAGGCAACACAAAAGAGTCAGTCATATAGTTTAAACAGGCCTCTTAGCCCACCATATCTGTGATGTCCTTTGCATCAATCTACACACTATTCCCATTTACCCCCATTAGATCCACACTTTTCTATCTTCATTATAGTGAATGCACTAGAATTGAAGGTGTTATGTAGGCCTAGTTGAACCCACCACCTTTCTGAGGCAAGGATGGGGTGCCACGGTAGCATAGTATTTAGCACGGTTATTACAGTATGGAGTAGAGTTCAGAGTTCAATTCCAGTGCCATCTGTAAGGAGTTTGTTCATTCTCCCCATGATCATGTGAGTTTCCTCCTGGTGCTCTGGTTTCCTCCCACATTCCAAAGACGTACAGGTTAATTGGTCATTGTGAATTTCCCTGTGATTAGGCTAGGATTAAATGGGTGGGTTTCTGGGTGTGGCTTATTGGGCCAGAAGGGCCTGTCCCACTGGATATTGAGGAGTCTGATAGCCTGGGGGAAGAAACTGTTACATAGTCTGGTCGTGAGAGCCTGAATGCTTCAGTGCCTTTTCCCAGACAACAGGAGGGAGAAGAGATTGTATGAGAGATGCATGGGGTCCTTCACAATGCTGTTTCCTTTGCGGATGCAGCGTGTAGTGTAAATGTCCATGATGGCGGGAAGAGAGACCCTGATGATCTTCTCAGCTGACCTCACTATCCGCCACAGGGTCTTGCAATCCAAGATGGTGCAATTTCTGAACCAGGCAGTGATACAGCTGCTCAGGATGCTCTCAATACAACCCCCATAGAATGTGATGAAGATGGGGGAGGGGGGTGGGAGATGGACTTTCCTCAGCCTTCGCAGAAAGTAGAGACGCTGCTGGGCTTTCTTTGTTATGGAGCTGGTGTTGAGGGACCAGGCGAGATTCTCTGCCAGGTGAACACCAAGAAATTTGGTGCTCTTTACGATCTCTACCAACGAGCCATCGATGTTCAGCGGGGAGTGGTCGCTCCGTGCCCTCCTGAAGTCAACAACCATCTCTTTTGTTTTGTTCACATTAAGAGACAGGTTGTTAGCTCTGCACCAGTCTGTTAGCCGCTGCACCTCCTCTCTGTAAGCTGACTCATCGTTCTTGCTGATGAGACCCACCACGGTTGTGTCATCGGTGAACTTGATGATATGGTTCAAGCTGTGTGTTGCAGCACAGCTGTGGGTCAGCAGAGTGAACAGCAGTGGATTGAGCACACAGCCCTGGGGGACCCCCGTGCTCAGTGTGTTGGTGTTGGAGATGCTGCTCCCGATCCGGATTGACTGAGGTCTTCCAGTCAGGAAGTCTAGGATCCAGTTGCAGAGGGAGGTGTTTAGGCCCAGTAGGCTCAGCTTTCCAACCAATTTCTGAGGGATGATGCCCAGAGGATGGAGTAAAACCAGACCTAAGAGCAATGGTTTTCCTCTCCATGCCATGTGGTACATCAGGCAGCAGCCTTGCCACTTCAGCATTTCTCTTCTTTCAACTAAGGCCGAGTTGGCTAGCTCAACGCTCAACCCAGCACAGATGAAAGCGTGCACAGAGCCAGCCGGATTTGAACCCAGGACCGTCCACCTCAAAGCCGGGTGCTGATGCCATTACACCCACCAGCCGGTTTAAGAAGCATGAACAGGCAAGGATCCAGGTAGCACATCGGATTAGTTTAGAGTGGCAGTGTAGTTAGCACAGACATTATGGGCCGAAAGTTCTACTCTTGTGCTCCTCTGTTCTATTACTTCAAGTATTCTGCTCGAGGCTACCAGATAGAATAATCCAATGCTTTAGATTAAGGTATTAAACCATACAGCTGAAAAGGTTCAAAGTTTAATTCTTAATCACACACAGCTGGCCACTGGCCCAGCAACTCAACGTTTCAATAAATCTTTGCACATTGCACGATAGAGGAAAGATGACAAGAGGGTTAAAAATAGATGAGCTTTGAGTTTACTATTAACTGTACTTGTCACATCTACATTGAAATGTACAGTGAAAGGCATCAAGTTGCATGATCAAATACAGACCAAGGATAGTGACGGCAACAACCCACAAGTGTCAACAACACAGCATGCCCGCATCTCACTAACCCTAACTGGACATTACGGAATGTGGGAGGAAACCAGAGCACTGGGAGGAAACACACATGGTCAAGGGGAGAATGTACAGACTCCTTACAAAAAGCAGTGGGAATTGAACCCCGGTCAGTGATTGCTGGTGCTATAAAGCATTGCTCTAACCACTATGTTACTATGCCACCCTCAGTAATCAAGCAGGAATCTTGCTGTCACACATTTAGAGAGATGACCATTGCAATTGCAGAGGTCAGGTGAAAATAGAACAGGCTACACAAGACCAGATATTGCAGTTAGTGTCAGAAAAATCAAGGATCACTTTTACCCACCATATGTATTTACATCTATCAGGAAACTGCAGCAACATGCAGAAAAAACATTCAAAAATTATAAAAAATAAGGCTGTCAGAAGTTAAAGCACGGATATGGAATAAAATGTGCATAAATACATAAATATCAGCATGTATAGTAGATTCCAGTTAATTGGGACATATCGGGACCAGTACATTTTGGCCCAATTAAGTGGCTGTCCCAGTTAAACAAAGTTTCATGAAAATAGTTAAGGTATAACAAAGAAACTACTGTTTAACTGAGTACTGTCAATACTACCTATACTACGTACTATAAAACGGTGCATTAGTTCCTCGTGATTATCGAGAGAGGAATTAATCCAGTACAACTACAAGTTGTAGTGAAATCGTTTTATTTTCCGCTCCTGGCCATTTCTGGCATCTCCAAGCTTGAATGCTCGAAACCACAGTCAGCAAAACAGTGAGTTCTGGATTGTCTTAGTAATTATTACTTGCCAACTATTAGTGACGACAATCACTGCTTTATGAACACAAACACGTGCAAGTGACACTATTTAAAAACTGCTCTAATGGCCACACGACATGTAAGCAACTGACAGGCGTTAGAAGTCTCCTGTCTCAGTTAAGTGGCATAGTACCTCACACACGTGAAGGGAGTCCCAGCTGCTTGCTCAATCTGTTCTTTTCGACTTGCCCCAAGTAAATGGCTGCCACGATTAAATGATGGCCCAATTAACCAGAATCCACTGTATTTACAATGCAAACAGCATTATAAGAAGTGGTTTGAAGTGATTAAATTCTGAAGTACCAAGTGGATTTAAGGAGTAAGCTCTTGGTATAGCAGCCGCACCCACCATATGTACTGTACTAAATGGCATCAAGAAGCGTATTGTCCAGAATGACTTGCAGTGTATGTAAAGCACATTGCTCAGTGATCACACAAACTAGCTCAGTCAGTAAATACTAAAGTAACATTATTTCAAATAGAGAGTTTAAAACCAGCAGAGCAGTAAGAATGAGCCATGAACAGACCAAGGGAAGAGTTATAGCAGAATTATTATATTCTTCAGATATTACCACCTCCCTCCTTCCTTCTTGCAGTACAGGAACACTTCATCTTCCTTTGACCTCTCTCAGTTCATGGACGAAATGCAGTCACAAGGGCAACAGACTAAACTTATCATGGTTTAATTACAAGCAATGATAAGTAGGAGGCAGGGAGAGGGCAGCGATTACACTTTACAGGGCCATTTGGTGTTCAATTCCTGTGACTGTCTGTACGGAGTTTGAGAATTCTTCCTGGCTGTTCCCACATTCCAAAAACGTACAGGTTACGATTAATGTGTAGTGACGAGCTATGCTGACAATGGAAGCATAGACTGTGATGGTTGGTGAAGCAAAACGATATATTTCACTATTTGTTTCGATGTACAAGTGACAATGCTAATCTATATAATGATTTGAGCAGATCCTTTTAAATATTTATCAGTCAAAAGAAAGCTGTTGGCACATTGGCCTTCATAAATCAAAGTATGGAGTACAGAAGATGGGATGTTATGTTGAAGAAGTACAAGACATTGGTGTATTATTTACAGTTTTGGACACCTACCTACAGGAAAGATGCAAATAAGTTTGAAAGAATACAGAGAAAAATTATTAGGATGGTGACAGAATTGGTAGACCTGAGTTATAAAAAAAAATTAAATAGGTTAGGACTTTATTTCTTGGAACAAAGAAGATTGAGAGGGAGTTCATAGAGATACAAAATTGTGGATAAGATGATGAGAGGCATTGATCGTGTGGATAGTCAGAGGCTTTTTCCCAGGGCTGAAATAGCTAACACGAGAGGGCACAGTTTTAAGGTGCTTGGAAGTAGGTACAGAGGAGATGTCAGGGGTAAGTTGTTTTTTTTTTAAAATGCAGAGTGGTGAGTGTGTGGAATGGGCTGCAGGCAATGGTGGTGGAGGTGGATACAATAGTGCCTTTTAAGAGATTTCTGGATAGGTACATGGAGCTCAGAAAAACAGAGGGCTATGGGTAAGCCTAGGTAATTTCTCAGTTAAGGACATGTTCGGCACAGCCTTCTGGGCCCAAGAGCCTGTATTGTGCTGTAGGTTTCTACGTTTCTAAAATTATGAGGGGTAAATACAAAGGTTAGGTAGGACTACAACCGGAGGTTAAGGGTTTAGTGTGAAAGATGAAAAGTTTAAGGGGAACAGGAGGGAAAACTTCTTCACTCACAGGGTCATGAGAGAGTGGAATGAGCTGCTAGCACAAGTGGTGCATGTGAGCTTGATTTTAACGTTTAAGAGAAATTTGGATAGGTACATGCCTGGTAGGGGTATGGAGGACTCTGGTCCCTTTGCAGGATGATGGGAAGAGACAGTTTAAACTGTTTGGCACAGACTAGATGGGCCAAAGGGCCTGGTTCTGTGCTGTACCTTTCTATGACTCTAGTTATTCTAAATAATTCATCAGTACTCAATACCAAATAACAATCTGTTACAGCACAGCAGACATTCAGCCCATTGAGTCCATGTCAGCTGGCCTGTAGTGCAATCCCATTCTCCCTCTTTACTTTTCTGTAGTCCCACATGTTAATTCACTCTCTCCTTTGATTCACATTGGTACTTTCAGTACGGTGCAAAAGTTTTATACACAGCTAGGGTGCCTAAGACTTCTGCACAGAACTACATTAATTTTATGTATTGCACTGTACTACTACCAGGATAAAAACATTTCATGATACATGTGAGTGATGATAAACCTGATTCTGATATGGATCTCTGTTGTGGACTGAGGGTGGGAAGGGGGCAGGGAGAGGGGAATCATAGTTGGGAAAGAGTGAAGGGAGAGGGGAGGGAATGGGAGCACCAGAGAGACATTCTGTAATGATCAATGAACCAATTGTTTGGAATCAAATGACCTTGCCTGGTGTCTCAGGGCTGAGTGTGTCTGCCCCCAACACTCCCCAACCTGCCTCCCCGGCCCTCTTCTTCTTTTCAATCTTTTTATTGAGTTTCATATATATATAAGAAAAAACATAACATAGTAATGAATAGGTTATAAATACAATAGACTTGAAATTACATTAGTAATAGGATAATAATATCCTATTAAACATCAACAAAGAAAAAGTACATTAATCAATCAAGTCTATATAATTATATATGAAAAAAAACAAAAATAATCATCAAAAGAAAAGGAAAAAAAATTTGAAAATATATAAAAGAGAATATATATTGAAAAAAACTCTAAACTAAACTAACATGGGCAATAATAACAGTTTATATGTATATGATAGTGTCAAAAAAAACTCCGGAACTCCATACCTGAACAAGCAGAGAGAAGGTCAGAAAAAGGCCAAATTAATTCATATGAAAATGTCGAATGAACGGTCCCCAGGTTTCTTCAAATTTAATTGACGAGTCAAAAATAGTGCTTCTAATTTTTTCCAAACTCAGATAAGAAATAGTTTGAGAAAACCACTGAGACGTGGTAGGAGGATTTACTTCTTTCCAGGTTTGTAATATAGACCTTCTGGCCATTAATGTTACAAAAGCAATCATTCGTCTGATTGGAGGGGAAAACTGATTACCATCCTCATTTGGTATACCAAAAATTGCAGTAATAAAATGAGGTTGTAAATTGATATTCCAAATTGAGGAAATGGCACCAAATATGTCCTTCCAATAGTTATGTAAAGTGGAACATGACCAAAACATGTGGGTCAATGAAGCCACTTCTAAATGACATCTGTCACATTGAGGGTTAATATGAGAATAGAATCGAGCAAGCTTATCTTCAGACATATAAGCTCTATGTACAATTTTAAATTGTATTAAAGCATGTTTAGCACATACAGAAGAGGAATTAACCATTTGTAAAATTTTTTCCCATTTATCTGTTGATATATTGTATCGAAGTTCTTTTTCCCATTCTTGTTTAATTCTATCTGATATTTCTGGTTGTATCTTCATAATCATGTTATAAATAAAAGCTACTAATCCCTTCTGACAAGGATTAAAGGTGAAAATCAAATCTGAGAAATCCAATGGAGTTGAATTGGGAAAGGATGGTAGAACTTTATGTAAGAAATTTCTAATTTGTAAGTATCTAAAAAAATTAGATTTAGGTAATTTAAATTTGTTGGAAAGTTGGTCAAAAGACATCAAAGTACCTTCAAAAAAAAGATCACGAAAACATTTTATACCTTTCCTTTTCCATATGCTAAAAGCTTGATCTGTCAATGAAGGTTTGAAAAAAAAATTAAGTAAAATAGGGCTATCAAGAACAAAGTTTTTCAGAGTAAAAAACTTACGAAATTGAAACCAAATTCGTAGTGTATGTTTAATAACAGGATTAGATATCTGTTTATTGAATTTAACTAAATCAGCAGGAAGAAAAGAACCAAGAACGGAGAATATAGAATATCCCTTTACCTCACTACATTCCAAATTTACCCACTGTGGACACAATGGTGAGTCCAAATCTAGTTTCCAATACGTTAGGTTACGAATATTATTCGCCCAATAGTAAAATCTAAAGTTAGGTAAAGCTAAACCACCATCTTTTTTAGATTTTTGTAATTGCCTTTTACTTAACCTGGGGTTTTTATTTTGCCACACAAATGAGGAAATTTTTGAATCAATGTTGTCAAAAAAAGATTTAGGAATAAAAATTGGTAAGGCTTGAAATAAATATAAAAATTTCGGTAAAATCATCATTTTAATAGCATTAATCCGACCAACTAATGATAGGAATAAGGGAGACCATCTTGTAGTAAATTGTTGAATTTGATGAAGCATAGGTAAAAAATTCAGTCTAAATAAATCTTTCTATTTCCTGGTGATTTTTATACCTAAATAGATAAAGTTATCAGTAACAACTTTAAATGGTATCCTGTCATTCAATAAGGTTTGCGCGTTTAAAGGGAATAATTCACTCTTATCTAAGTTTAATTTATAACCAGAAAAACTACCAAATTGAGCCAACAAGGATAAAATAGCGGGAATAGACCTATTAGGATCAGAAATATATAACAGCAAATCATCAGCATAAAGTGATAATTTGTATAACTTCTCATTACGGGTGATACCAAAAATATTAGGAGATTCACGAATAGCAATGGCTAAAGGTTCTAATGCAATATTAAATAATAAAGGACTTAAAGGACAACCTTGTCTCGTACCACGAGATAATTGAAAAAAAGAGGATCTATAATTATTTGTAAGAACAGAAGCAACAGGTTTATAATATATTAATTTAATCCATGATATAAAATTAGGACTAAAATTAAAGTTTCTCAATGCATTAAATAAGTATGTCCATTCAACTCTATCAAAAGCTTTTTCAGCATCTAATGAAATAACACATTCTGGGGTTGTGGGTGATGAAGTATAAATTATATTAATCAATTTTCTAATATTAAAAAAGGAATACCGATTCCTAATAAAACCAGTTTGATCTTCTGAAATAATCTGTGATAGTACCTTTTCTAATCTAATGGCTAAAATGTTTGTAAGAATCTTAGAATCTACATTTAATAATGATATAGGGCGATAAGATGTACATAAAGTAGGATCTTTATCTTTTTTAAGAATTAGAGAAATAGTAGCTTCATAGAAAGATTGAGGTAATCTCTTCTTAACAAACGCATCATTAAAGATTTCACATAACCAAGGAGAAAGCAAAGAAGAGAAAGTTTTAAAAAATTCTACAATATAACCATCAGGGCCAGGAGCTTTCCCTGAAGGCCCTCTTCTTCTGTCACCTAACCCACATCCCTCCCCCGCAGCACTCTACCCTCACCATTCCCAACTTCCTTTGGTCCCACCAGATGTACAAACTTGCTCTCTGCTCCACGTTGCCAAATACAGTACTGTGCAAAAGTCTTAAGCCATTCTTACTGTGTAGATGTGCCTAAGACTTTTGGACCTACACTGAAGGGTAATTTAAAGCAGCCATTTGGGATGTGGAAGGAATCAGAAGCACCCCGAAGCCAGTACTGCCAAACAGAACATGCAAATTCCATACAGACAGCACCCAAGGTCAGGTTTAATCTGGGTGATGAGATGTGCCAGGCAGCAGTACCCCCTCTATACCACCGTGCCCCACAGTTGGTGCTCTATCCCTTCGTGTTATCTGTTCTGTAGCACTTAATATTTAATATTCCTTCATTGATGTTCAAATGGAAAACAGATCAATAGCTTGATTTTATGCTTCATTCCCGGACGTGCTCACGTCTCTTTACTATGATCGGGAAGGAGGTGAAGGAGCCTGAAGATCCCAACTCAGCAATTCAGAACCTGTTTCTCCCCCTCCACCATCAGGCTTCTGAACAGTGCATGAATCTACGAACTCAACTCATTGCTCTTCAAGTATTTATATCAATTCTATGTTGCTGCCACAAAGCAATAGGTTTCACCTCATCTGAGTCACTGATGCTAAACTTAGACTCTAGCATCTCTAAATGATCAACAGGCCATTCCGTCCAACACAATGCTGTCTGTCAAAGCATTCCCATCAATTCCATTCCCTCAACTTATTTCCATGTTGGCTATCCCCCATATGCCATAAGACGATAAGACATAGGAGCAGAATTAGGCCATTTGCTCCATTGAGTCTGTCCCGCCATTTGATCAAGGCTTTTCCTCTCAATGTCACTCTCCTGCCTTTTCCTCATAACCCTTGATGCTCCCTGACCTTCCTGTGACCCGCCTTCACAAAAACCAACAATATTTGCAACGTGGGAGCACACACGGAAAACCAACAGGAGAACATACAAACTCTACCTAGTGAGGGCCCAGATGCTGGGAGTTGAACCAGGGTTGTTCAAAGATAAAGATTAGCTTTATTTGTTACACGTACATCAAAACATAGTGAAATGCATTGCCTACGTTAAATCAAGTCAGCAAGGATTGTGCTGGCCGGCCTGCAAGTGTCGCCATGCTTACAGCGCCAACATAATGTGCCCATGACTCACTAATCCTTTGGAACGTGGGAGGAAACCAGAGCACCCGCAGGACGCCCGCACAGTCACGGGGAGAACGTACAAACTCCTTGCAGACAGCGGCAGGAATTGAACCCTGATCAGTGATCGCTGGTACTGTAAAGCGATGCACTAACCACTCTGCTACCAGTGAGGCAGCATCAATAATCAGACATTTCACAGCACCACAATGTAAGTGACAATGAATCATAGGACAGGCAACCAGGAAATTGGCAATGGAAGTTGTTTCCAAGGAAAGGGTTAATAAGAGACCTTAAAATCGTAAGTTATAGGCCATTCAGCTCATTGAGTGTGCAGGAGGGAATTCCTGACTCTACCAAAATCACAAATATACAAGAGGCCAGAATCAGGGAACCTTTATATTGTACGTGTTGGTTTGTATTGTAAGGGCACATTCCTCAAGTTTCCCTGACATCACTCAATAAAACTGGCAAAAAGGGAAATAATCTACAACAACAGTTTTCAGAGAGGCATCAGGAGTCAGATCGGATAGAAAGATTAAAATCTCAATTGGCTAATCTGGCCTTTCTCAAACAGTTTATCTCCAACACTTTCGTACAAATTAACAACAGGGTTAAAAAAAAACACCAGTACCTTTGAAAGAAGAGACCACCCCACAATATACCATGAACTGTTTGACTCAGTCTCCAAGACAAGCATGAACGACACTGGAGAATCTGATGGCAGCTCGCCAGTCAACCCTACACAAAACCTAAACAAACTCGAAGTTTGAGGGGCTACTGTTCTCCACGATGAGGAAGCGTGGAAGATTGCCAACGCAAAATAAAAACCTTCAGTTCTGCTGCACAGAGATGCACACACCCAGCCTAGCTGATAAAATGAAATCCTATCACGGTTCCCAATTCTCACGCCAAACGAGGTTTTGCAAAGGACACCCAACAGTTTTGGAACCACATCAAGGAAAGTAAGCATTTTCTTCAACGGCACAATATATATAATACCAACAATCACAACCTCAGCTGAATCCTTGATGGCTCAGACTGTTGTATACAACACAGTACAGAAACTCGCCAACAGTTACTGGAATTTGAGTCCGGGTCATAGACCGATACAGCACAGTTGCAGGACCTTCAGGCCGACCAGTCCCTGGCACCAAACGGCTCAATCCGCTAGACCCAATTTGCTGTGTTCTATCTTCCAAGCCCACCCGTCCAAGTGCTTCTTTTGACACTATTGGATCGGCTTCAACCACTTCTTCCGGCAGCTTATTCTGCCCCTTCTGTGTCAGGGGTTCCCAACCTGGGGTCCATGGATGTCTTGCTTAATGGTATTGGTCCATGGCATAAATAAGGTCGGGAACCCCTGGTCTACATACAATAATTTTCCCCTCACCTTAAATCTGTTCTCCTTAGTTTTGGACCTCCCTTCCTGGGGGTAGAAAGATTTACCATCCGCCATATCTATGCCCTTTGTGAACATCACCACCCTCAGTCTCCTACATTGTGGAATAAAGTCTTAACCCGGCCAATTTCTCCCCGTACCTCAGGCCCTCTAGTCCTGACAACATCCTCATTATGAAGGATTTAAGTTGAGCAGGTAAAGTGGAAAAGCTTCGGGTGTTTTTAGAAAGAGCTTTGTTGAGAATGGATCTGAGACAAATTTAAAACCACTCATTATCTTGAGTGAATGGACAGAGAATCAGAATCAAGTTAAATATCAGTGGCATATGTTATGGAATCTGTAGTTATATGGCAGCAGTACATTGTAATGCATAATGAAAACTGTAATTTATAGTAGATATATACACTTACTTAAAAAGTTATATTAAATTAGTTCAAAACAAAGGAAAAATAGTAGCAAGGTAGTGCTACTATTGAATGTCCATTCAGAAATCTGATGGCAGAGGGGAAGAGAAGCTGTTCCTGAATCGCCTGTGGGTCTGTCACTTTGGGCTCCTGTACATCCTTCCTGATGGTGGCACGAGAAGAGGATATGTCCTGGGACTCATGTCGTGAAACAACTGCTGCTAGCCAAAGGATCAATAACTTAAGGATACAGAATGAAGGCAAAGGGCAGAACTATAGTGATATTCTAGGAGTGGTTAGGAGCAGAGATTCTCCAGAAGAAGCAATGGGTGTAGATTCAAAGAACACTACAACACAGTACAAGCCCTTCAGCCCACAATGTTGGGCCAACCTTTTAACCTACTCAGAGATCAATCTAACCCTTCCCTCCTATATAGCCCTCCAATTTAATATAATTTTTCTTAAATGTTCCTGATATTTTTGCCCCTAGCACCACCGCGCCAGGGTGTTCTACACACTACCACTCTCTGTCCTTCCCTCCAATCACCTTCAGATTATGCCCCATTGCATAATTTCTGTCCTGGGGAAAATGTCTCTGCCTGTTCATTCTAACTGCGCCTGTCATCTTGTACATGTCTATTAAGTCACCTCTCGCCCTCCTCTCCAAAAAGAAAACCCCGCAAGCAAGTGAATCTCAGGGTTGTATACAGCAACATTTATGTAGTTTGATATAAATTTACTTTGAACCCCTAGCTCACTCATAAGACACAGTCTCTAATCCAGGCAGCATCCTGGTAAACCTCCTCTGCACCCTCTCTAAAGCTTCTACATCCTAAATGGATCATTGTATTTTTTAAAATTTGCATAAATACATAAAAAGAAATGTGCAGGAGGAGAGCGAACTAGACCAATCATTAAAAACACAAAATGCTGGCAGAACTCAGCAGGCCAGACAGCATCTATGGGAGGAGGTAGTGACGATGTTTCGGCCCGAAATGTCATCACTACCTCCTCCCATAGATGCTGTCTGGCCTGCTGAGTTCTGCCAGCATTTTGTGTTTTTATTCATTTCCAGCATCTGCAGATTCACTCGTGTAGTCCAATCATTCTAGCATAAAGCAAAAATTGATCCAAATGGCTTATTCAACTGATCTAATTCATACTACTAGGCTCTAAATCCAAAAGAATAGCTCTCATTTTCTTCTTGTACACCTAGCTATCTTTAAGTTTATGGGTACAGTCTCCTCAAAGTCATAACTAGTTCCACATTTAGTTTCCTTTCTTGCACCTTTGATAACATTCTCTATTCTCTCAAATGAATACAACGCTCTCTTCCTACCAAAACAAAAAAAAAAATCCTTCATACATCTGAATTAGGCCATCCACAGCTTGCCCTTTTTGAGAAAAGCAGAACAAAATGTTCATTCTTTGCTGACAAGCGACTTCACAGTTGTGGCATCACGCAAATTATTTCTGCACCCTCTCCAGTCACTTCACATCCTTAACAGAATGTCAACCGCAATTGTACAAGTGTTAAGTGTAGTCCACCCAAGTTCTACACATCTTTAGCACAAATTAAGTTTTGCAATACTTTTAGGGAGGGTGAAGTACAGATGCACCCATATATGTCATGGTGTTGAATTTGAGTGCTTCGAGCTTCTAGGTGTGAATATCACCAGTAGCTGTCCTAGCCAAATAATCTTGATGTCGTGGCCAAGAAAGCTCGCCAACTCCTCTACTTCCCCAGGAGGCTAAAGAAATTCAGCATGACCCCGTCGAGTCTTAACAATTTTTACTGATGCACCTTAGAAATCACTGCATAACAGCTTAGAATGGCAACTGTCTGCAGGAGACCTCAACAAACTGCAGAGCTGAGGAGACAGCTCAGCACGTCACAGGAAGCAGCCTCCCTCTATAGACTGTTTATGTTTCTCACTGCCTCAGTAAAGCAGCCAAAGACCCCACCCACCCTGACATTCTCCCTTGGCCCCTCTCTCATCAGGCAGAAGATACAAACGCTCAAGAACAGCTTATCAAGACTCTTGAACAGACCTCATGTGATAAAACGAACTCTTGCCCACACAATCTACCTCTTTATGGTCTCGCACTTTATCACTCATCTGCATTGATTTTACATTTTATTCTGCATTGTTAGTTTTACCTTATTCTAGCTCAATGCACCGTGTAATAATTCGATCAGTATGAACAGTGCACAAGGCAAACTTTTCACTGGACGTTCATACACCTGACAGTAACAAGCCCATACCCATGGACACAAAGCCCGATGGTTCTCCTTGCTGCTCAGATTGGTGTTGAAGCTATGTCCTGCTCCAGGCTTAACGTTTGCAAGCTTCACACATCCAGCCCCGCTGTCTGACGAACTGAGCCCGAGGCTGTGGGCATGCTCCAAGTCTACGGACTCATCTTCTGTTGTTTGTTTTTATTGTTTGCACCATTTGTGGCTTTTACTCCACTTGCTGCTCATTGGGTGTTGTTTTCCTAAAATTTGGATTCTTTTGGGTTTTGGCTGTATCACTGTCTGGTATGGAGGGGCTACTGCACAGGACCAAAAGAAGCTGCAAGAGGTTGTAAATCTAGTCCTTTTCTCACTGTTACCATCAAGTAACAGGTAAACATTACAGGAGCATCAAAACTAAAACCACAAGGCTACTAAACAGCTTCCTCCCACAGGCAGTCAGACTGCTAAATAGCTGCTCTACCTGACTCTGCTTTGGACACTTTTAACTTGCACTGGACACTTATAACTTGATTTTAACTGACATGTGACTGTTGTGTTTTACTATTTATTGTTGTGTTTATTATTTAGTGCTGCATTTGTTATGTTATGATTGCACTGCTCCTGGGAAACAATGTCTCATTCTGCCCTGCAGAGCTGATGTATGGTTAGAATGATAATAAAGTTTTTGAATCTTGAATCTTGAAAGTAGGAGGTACAGAAGCCTGAAGGCACACACTCAGTGATTCAGAAACAGCTTCTTCCCTTTTACCATCCAATTCCTAAATAGACATTGAATCTTTGGACACTACCTCAGCTTTTTTTTAAATATATAGTATTTCTGTTTATACAGAATTTATACATACTTTGATAATAAATGTACTTTGAAATCTGATTCAATTACAATGATTTAAAACCACTTTAAATTGTAGGAGGGAGTGGCAGGTACATAACAGTGAAGCGTTAATCACTTCAAAAATTTCATTCCTTTTCCTCAGAAACTGAACTCTGTAAACCTTGTTCCCAAAGATTTTTAATTTTGTCTAAAGGAGCATTTCTCATTCCCAGCAACATGCCATAAATATCAGATATTGAACCATTGTGAAAAGGTTTCAAATTAGAAATTACATCTAATAAGTTCTTAACAGGACTTCTAGGAAATGTATATAATTGAGGTTGCAGAAAGTCTAATTTGTAGTTACTATATCCCTCCTACAATTTAAAGTGGTCCACAGGGCCCACATGACAAAGGATAAGCTATCTCATTTTTATTCGGATACATCTCCCTATTCTGATAGATGTAACAATGGAGAAGCTTCACTACTTCATATGTTTTGGACATGCCCGAGTATTGAAAAATACTGGAAGTATTCCAGACTTTCTCTGTACTTTTCAAAGTAAATTTTAAGCCTAACGCTTTGACTGCCTTATTCAGTATTGTTGGAGGAAAAGATATTATTTTGGAGACATCTGATTTGCACGTCTTGGCTTTTATTTCTTACAGCTAGGAGGGCACTCTTGCTTAAATGGAAGGATGTCGTTCAGCCTACTCACGCTCAACGGTTACGTGATGTTATGTCATGCTGTAGCGGTGTGCTACATGCAGCGCTAAAATTACGACACGGAGTCGGTAACTGCAGTCAAAGGAAAAACTCTATTCGAAAATCCTCAGCCTCACTTTTAAGCCTCCCTCAACCTGCCCCCCGTGGCGCAGAGGCTCCAAAGCTCTGTGCTCGCAAACCCCCGTAGGCTATCTCCCTTAGCCGGAAAGCTGGCTAATTGTGAGCCGGTTCGGATGTGCCAGGAAATGGGTCGCCACAATGCTTTAATTTAAAGAAGATCTGTTGTTCAATTTCTGAATCTAGTCAAGACTTTCAAACATTGTGGGGACCATTTCTGAACTATTTTCAAAAACTTTGACTTGGTGTTAAAGTATGGATGTTGGCTAATAACATACTTCACTATATAAGGATTTTTTTTCCTTTTTTTCTTTCTTTACCAAACAGTTTCAATCTTGGTAGTGGGCTTAGATCTTTTTGGTGTATAATAAAATTATCACATTTCAATATTACGATTTAATTTCATTTACGTGAATACAGGGTAATGAGATTGCAAGTGTGATTCAACTATAACGTACTTGGTATTATTTTATCTTTTTTTAACTTATAATATATATCTTCTTGTACTCTGTATTCTTCTGTGTAAAAATTAATAAAAATATTGAAAGAGGCAATTATTTAAAACAGATTTGGCCCACTAGTTTAAGCTGCCACTTTGGCAAAGGTGCAGAGTTAAGAAATGCTACAAGGAATACTAATCTGTCTGAAACTCCTTAGTGGGCTCCAAAACATTTATTTTCCAGTAAACAAGGCATTACTCCTGGGAACATTTCATTTTCATTAGTGTGAAGCCACAGATGTTGCCCAGCAAGTATAGAGATATGCAAGAGGTCTCATGACCTTGAATCCTCACATTGATTACCCTCCTTCTACAAACCCCACCTTTTCATGCACCACCTCTTCCACCCGAAACAAAGCCTGCGGATATTTTTTATTTTCTTTATAGGGCCCCTGCCCCCTCCTTCTTCAGTCCTGACGAAGGGTCTCAGCCTGAAACATTGACTGCTCCTTTCAATGGATGTTGCCCGACCTGAGTTCATCCAGCTTGTTTGTACGTGTTGATTTGACCACAGCATCTGTAGTGTACTTTGTGTTTTTTATTTAAAGATACTGCATAGCAACAGCCCCTTCCGACCCAATAAGTCAACGGCCTATTACAACCATATGACCAACTCACCTATTAACCCATTCGTCTTTGGAATGTGGGAGGAAACCAGAACCCATGTGGTCGCAGGGAGAGCCTACAAACTCCTTACAGGCAGCGGTCACTGGCACTGTAATAGCATTATGCTAACCGCTACACTTAACAAAGATTCCAAAATACTATTGCCTAAAACACCAATACACATGGGAGACGTGAGAGGGGATTACGTACAAGCAGGATGCTGACTATGGTCAGAATTATTTTCCGGGAACCACCAAAGTGCTCTGGGGTCAACCTATGGGTATTAAAGTCACAAACAGATGGAAATGGCTACACTCTCTGGCCAATATTAATCCCTGCAAATCAACATCACCAAATCAGATCTGTTCATTAACGCACAATGGGGCAGCGCAAGTTCTCAAAATGTTTCCCAGCTAGCGGAGTGCAGACATGCATGTGGGACACAGCAAGATCTCATAAAGGGATGTGCTGACCCTTTAACCTACTCTTAAGATTATCACCGTTTTAAATTATAATGTTGAAATTGCCAACTGGAATTAGCAGCATCTCTGAATAGAACAAGGTGGCAGATGAAAAAGTTGGTCACCGCAACTTGGCATGTCACCCCAAGTAGAACTGAAAATTGGAAAAGTTACAGGAAACCAGGGTGCCACAGGAGTGTACCGGTTGGCACTCAGGGTGGTGGTTGGAGTTCAATTCTGGTGTCTTCAGTCAGTAAGAAAGTGTATATACTTCCATTGTGTGCATGGGTTCCCCCGGGTGCTCTGGTCTACCACAGTCCAAAGATGTAGCGTTAGTAGGTTAATCGGTCATCGTGAATTTCCTGTGACTAGGCTAGGGTTAAGTCAGTCGGTGACACAGCTCAGTGAGTCAGAAGACTGCTATATCCCTAAATAAATAAATATCCAGAAAAAGTAATGAGAGTGACAGGCAGAGCAAAGGCAAATGGAATTCAATGCTGATAAGAGTGGGATGGTGACTTTGGGAGGTCTCGTTGGGATACCAACACAGTACACGGGGCTCTGAAGGCATACTGAGAAAGAAAGAGACAGCATGGCAGTGTAATGGTTAGCATAAGGCTTTACAGCACCACTGGAAACAATTCCTGTACATTCTACCCATGGCCACGTGGGTTTTCTGTGGGAGGGTCCCGCTTCCAAAGATGCACAGGTTCGAGTTAGTAAGCTGCGGGCATGCTACATTGCCAATGGTAACACTAGCCGGCTATCGCCAACACATCCTTGACACAAACAACGCATCTCACTGCATTTTCCAATGTGAATAGAAGAAATAGAACTAGTCTACAGATGTGGAACCATGACAGCTATAGTATTAAAGCAGTAGTTGGTATTGGATGAATATTTCAGAGGCCAGGACCACTGATGTGAATTAAGCTGAAAAAAAAGCAAAGAGCTGGGAAATTAAACCCTGGAATTTATGAAGTCAGTGGTGTCCCAAATAAGCAGATCACATGTGTGTTTAAAAAAGAAAATCCAATTTAGAGAGATCCCCCAGTGAAGAAAACCTACTCTTTTGTGAGAGTAAAACAGAATGCATATTAGTAGCAAAACATTTACGTCATTGTAACTAAATGATATGTGCTGCATATCTGTATTAATCACGCAGAACAATGCTGAGATAAAAGGAGGCAATCCCAGCACCTAGGCACTGAGCAACACAAGGCCACGCCAACTGATGTGGGCATGAGGTTCACAAGGCCAAAACTGAAGAGTCAGCAAGATGTCAGAGGACTGCAGAGATAGGGAGAGTCAATGCTACAGAGGGATTTGGCATTGTCAATGAACAAGCTATGTCATTTGTTTGTTCCAATAAAACAAACAAAACTTGATCTCTGGACTGTGCTGATTGAGCAAAGTGGGAACAATTAGAGGAACACTGTCTCCAGTCTTGACACAGCCGTTGGGAGGAGTGAAATAAATAAAATGGGCTGGGTGGACTCGATGAACGGCATGGTGAAGGATGCACTGCCAGGGGAATACTCCGCTCAAAAGACAGTCAAGAGGTAAATATTGTATCACAGAGGGCTGGAAAACTAGGCAGGGAGAACAATGAAAACCAAGCAAAACTGTGTCTGCTAAAAATATGAAATAGAAGGAGACTGGGAAAACTCATCAATCAGAATCCGTGCAAAGCAAAAATGGCAGCATGTCAGATCTGTGAACTTTTGTTAGAACTTGAAATCGCAATCAGTTCTGGCAAGGACTGGAAATAACTGTTCATAGAACACAGAACACTACAGCACAGTACCTTTGGCCCACAATGCCGAGCTGACCTCTTAACCTAGTCCAAGATCAACCAATCCTTTCCCGTCCCATGTGGCCCTCCATTTTTCTTTCACACAAATTCCCAAGAGTCTCCTAAATGTCCCTAATGTAACTGCCTCCACCACCACTCTTGGAAGTACATTCCAACCGGCTGCCACTCTATGTAAATAAAATCTTACCTCCAAAACCCCCCTTTAATTTTTCCCAATCACTTTAAAATCATGCATCTTCATATTAGCTATCTCTGCCATAGGGGAAAAAGTCTCTGGCTGTTACTTGATCCAATCCTTATGATATATTGTACACTACTGTGCAAAAGTCTTAAGCACACATATACAGCTTGGGTGCCTAAGACTTCAGCACAGTACTGGAGTAATTTTATGTATTGCACTGTACTGATGCCACAAAAAATGATACATGTGAGTGATGACAAACCTGATTCTGATATGGGTGTCCATTGTTGACTAAGAGTGGGAAGTGGGCAGTGAGAGGAGAATCGAGGTTGGGAAAAGGGGAGAGAGCTGGAAGCACCAGAGAAACATTCTGCATTGACCCCTCGACCCATACTGTTCGAGTTAGATGCTCCCCCTACTCTTCACGAGGTCATCAAAGCCATCAAGCAGCTAAAACCCAACAAAGCACCTGGGCCTGACAGTTTCGCAGCCGAGATCTACCAGTACGATGGTAACACACTGACATCATGCTTACACCAGTTGTTCACAAAGTTGTGGGGAGCTGCAGAACTACAAGACTTCAAAGATTCATCAATAGTCACCATCTACAAGAACAAGGGAGACAAGAGAGACTGCAGGAAAATGCCTCGCAAAGATCATCCTTAGACGCTTGGTGTCCAACATCAGTGACAACATCCTTGCAGAAGGCCAATGTGGTTTTTGAACAAGCCATAGCACAGAGGACTTGATCTTCTCACTGAGGCAGCTCCAAGAGAAATGTGTTGAAAGTCTCTATGTCACATTTGTTGATCTAACCAAAGCGTTTGACACTGTTGGTAGAGATGGCTTGTGGAAGCTCCTACCAAAATTCGGTTGCCCCCCCACACCTAATCAACATCATCTGTCAGTTCCACGAAGGCATGGAGGGCCACATCATCATGCATGGTGAATTGTCAGACCCATTTCCCATCAGCAACGGCGTAAAACAGGGTTGTGTTTTGGCTCCTACTCTGTTTGGACTATTCTTCGCTGCTGTTCTTCAGGATGCCACATCAGACCTGAAGTCAGGGGTCTTCCTACAAACGAGGGTTGATGGCGGGCCCCTCAACTTCGCAAGACTGAGAGCAGAAACAAAAGTCAGGGACATTGTGGTGCATGAATTACCATTTGCTGATGACTGGGCACTGTTGCCCACTCTCTCGAAGACTTACAGGAGATCACCAGTCGCTTTGCCAGTGCAGCCAAAAGCTTCGGACTGACAGTCAGCCTGAAAAAGACGCAAGTTTTGTACCAACCGGCTCCTGGCTCAAGCTATGGAGAACCAACTGCCCTCATGGATGACACTCGTCTCGATGCTGTCAACAAGTTTTGCTACCTGGGCAGCATAATAACATCCTCAGCTTCTCTGGATGTAGAGATTGAGTCAAGAACCAGAAGAGCCTGCTTTGCCTTTGGTCAGCTGAAAGATTGATTTTGTTCACAGAACATCAGGTTGGCCACCCAGTGCAAGGTATACAGGGTCGTTGTCATATCAGCCTTGCTGTACGGATGTGAGACGTGGTGCCCATATCAGAGTCACTACGCCAGCTTGACCAACTGCAGCAGCCTCACCTACGTTCTCTGATGAAGATCACCTGGCGAGACAAGGTCTCCAATACCGAGGTCCTCTCTTGACCCAGAGTGCCAGCAGTTTCAACCCTGGTGATGTCAGCCCAACTGCGCTGGGCAGGACATGTTGTCAGAATACCTGACGGGAGACTGCCCAAGGACATCTTGTCCAGTGGTACCCGAAAACGAGGAGGCCAGCGACTGTGGTACAAGGATGTTCTGCACTGGAGCCTCAAGAAAGCTGATATTGCCCCATCAGCATGGGAGGATCTGGCTCAAGATCACTCACAGTGGAGGGGCACCATCAGAAAAGGTGTGGACGCTGCTGAGAACAAGCTCATAGAGGCAACAGAGGAAAGGCACAGGAAGCACCACCACAGAGCTTTGCCCCTGCTGCCCCTCCAGGCCTCACCTGCCAAGTATGTGGCAAGCAGTGCCTGTCAAGGATCGGCCTGTACGGCCACTCCAGGACGCACAGTTCAAACCCCACCAACTGACTGAAAGGAACCATTGTCATCCTATGGGATGGATGGCCAGAGAGATTAATCAATGAAACAATTGTTTGCGATCAAACATCCTTCCCTGGTGTCTCAGGACTAGATGTCTGCACTCATGCCACCCACTGCCCTTCCTCCTCTGCCACCTGTCTCATACCCCTCCCACAGCACTCCACCCACGCCATTCCCAACAGCTTTGCTCCCGCCAGATTTACAAGCTCACTCTCCACTCAACATTTACAAATACAGAATTGTACAAAAGTCTTAGGCAGCCTAGCAGCTCAAACTCAATCCCTCGAATGACAAAGGTAAACACACCATACATCTCGTTAGCAACCCGTATCAAGCTGCACAACAACGTTCAGAAACAAAAGACAAAAGAAACTCTCTCACCTTACCTGCCCATCACTTTCCCTTTCTTCCATGGTCTTCTATCCTCTATCAGATACCCCTCCTCTAACCCTTTATCTCTTTCACCAATCAACCTCCCAGTTCCACCCATCACCTGTCACTTTGTGCTTCTCCATCCCCTCCCTCCAATTCCAATGCTGACTCCTCCCCTTCCTTTCTGGTCCTGAGGGAGGGTCTCGGGCCAACACGGCACTGTCTACTCTTCTCCACGGTCGCTGCCTGGCCTGCTGAGTTCCTCCAGTACTTTGTGTGTGTTGCTTTGGATTAACTTTCAGACACAGATTCATTCACTTATCTCCAGTACATCAAAACATACAATGAAATGTGCAATCTGTGTTAACAACCAACTCGACCCAAGAGGCAGTCAGCAAGTGTGGCCCAGAGTTCAGCAGACCAACTCAGATCACAGCAAGAACAGAACAACAGTAACAAAGCGACCCCCATTCCACACACGGCTGTCCTCTGCCTCCTGGCCCAAGCCTCGGTGAACTGAGCCATTAGTAAACACCACGGCATTTACAACAGTCGGAACTCAGATTCCAGGAATCAAAGGGTGGATAGAGGGCCTGATAATAAGCTGAATGTCCGAGAGGTAACTCAAGGCCTCAGCGTGGGGTTGGATTTCCTGCCAAATCAGAATCAGTGCCACTCTGTAAACTTTTATTACGAGATAATCAGGAGCAGACTACCCTTGAGGTTTCAAATTTCCAGCCCCCAACAGGGAATCTCCAACAGCATCCAACTTGCCAGAGGGGGATGGGGGCAGTGGTTAACTGGAACTGCAGTCCTGAAGACATTTCAGAACTCTCGTTGAGTTCTCAGTTCAGACTTAAGAGTTTTGTTTAGGTTTGTAGAAATGGTTTTGGGTACAGAGTTAGGGAGTCAGGTCACGGTTTAAGGGCAGGCTGCCACCAGCAAACCCTGGGGTGTGCTGGTCGTTAACACAAGCAACATGTTTCACTATACGTTTCAATATACATGGGACATTTGAATCTGAACTATTTCATCAGATGTAAAACCTTTCAAAGAATATTTTGCATTTCTACAGCTTTAGGATGACCAATCAATATAATCCTTCTCAAATGCAGTCACTATCGTAAAATAAAATACAAGTTCCATAAATCTGATCATGGCCATAAATTATGTTCATATAATGATGATATACACTATGTACAGTGTATATTGACCAGGACACCTCAGGTTTCAAAAGTTCAATTTATTGTCAAAGCATACAAATCTGACATTTGTCTTCTCCAGATAGCCATTAAATACAGAAAGACAGTGGGTGTTGACGAAAGACAGACAACAGCTCCCCTCACACAATAAAAGAAACAGAATTCAGATCCCAAAGATTCCTCCTCCCAACAGCAAAAAAAGACTAACAGCCCCAACCCCCTCACAAGCAAAAAACAGTGTCAATAACAGTCCTGACCCCCATCACTCACAGAGAACAGCAACAGTAGCACCAAACCCCCAACCCCACTCTTACACACAAAAAAATTAGGTCACCCACCCACCTATCAGCCACAAGAAAGAAAACACCGAGAAAATGAAGGAAACCAATATATAGTCCAATAATCACATAAATCTTAGAATATCAGAAACTTGACTGCATGTGAGGCAGTGGTCCTTCCATAAAGAGCTACACGCAAGAGACTATATACATTCAAGTCTTTATCTATAACGTTGCAACTATCAGCTAACATGGGTTGTTATTTTAAAAAGGGGCAAGCATAGATTGTCATGTGGCTTAAAATAGAATTAGGTTGCCCATTTGCCCCATCATTCCCATGCAATCTTCCATCTAGGACTATAACCAGTCTGAAGTAAACCCCAGTATTCAACTCAACATTTTCTCAGACATTTGAGTGGGTGGAATATAAAAGTTCTCCCATTCCATTAGGCTCTGACAGGAGTTTATCTTATCTGTTTACCCAATTGTTTCACACCCAAAAAATAAACCTGGCTTCTCTAGGTCCTTGATTCATCAATTCTACACTTCCTGTTCCACAGCCCAACTTTACATACGTTGTCAGTAGCAACTAAATGAAAGTGTTTTCTCCAAGAGTTTTATTTGTATCGTACCTTACTGCCCCATACAAAATATAAAATACAAAAGATGCAAATGCAGTTCATTCCAATGAGAAGGAAGGATTCAAAGAGGGGGAAGGGGCCACGGTGGTTGACAAAGGAAGTCAGAGATTGTATAGCATTAAAGAAAAAGAAGTATGACAGGGCTAAGATGAGTGGGAATACAGATGATTGGGAAAGTTTTAAGGAACAGCAGATCTTAACTAAAAAAGCAATACGGAGAGAAAAAATCAGGTATGAGCTCAGTCTAGCCAGGAATATAAAAGGGGATAGCAAAAGCTTTTTTAGCTATGTGAAGAGAAAGAAGATGGTTAAGAACAATGTTGGCCCCTTGAAGAATGAATTGGGAGAAATTGTTATGGGAAACAGGGAAATGGCAACAGAATTTAATGCATACTTTAGATCTGTCTTCACCAGGGAGGACACAAGCAATCTCCCAGATATATGGATGGGCCAGGGTCATAAGATATCAGAGGAATTGAGACAGATTGACATTAGGAAAGAAACTGTGATGAGTAGACTGGTAGGACTGAAGGCTAATAAATCCCCGGGTCCAGATGGTCTGCATCCGAGGGTTCTAAAAGAGGTGGCTCGGGAAATTGCGGATGCATTGGTAATCATTTCCAATGTTCCTTAGATTCAGGATCAGTTCCTGAAGATTGGAGAGTGGCTAATGTTGTCCCACTTTTCAAGAAGGGAGGGAAGGAGAAAACGGAGAACTATTGCCCTGTTAGCCTAATGTCAGTCGTGGGGAAGATGCTTGAGTCCATTATTAAGGACGAAATAGTGGCACATCTAGATGGCAGAAATAGGATTAGGCCGAGCCAGCATGGATTCACCAAGGGCAAATCATGCTTGACTAATCTGTTGGAGTTTTTTGAGGGTGTAACAAGGATGTTAGACGAGGGTAAGCCAGTAGATGTTGTGTACCTAGATATTCAGAAGGCATTCGATAAGGTGCCACATAGGAGATTGGTGAGTAAAATCAGAGCTCATGGCATTGGGGGCAGGGTTTCAACATGGATAGAAAACTGGTTGGCAGATAGAAAGCAAAGGGTAGCAGTGAATGGGTGTTTCTCAGACTGGCTGGAGGTGACTAGTGGGGTACCACAGGGCTCTGTATTGGGACCACAGCTCTTTACGATTTATGTCAATGATTTAGATGAGGGCATTGAAAACTATATCAGCAAGTTTGCTGACGATACTAAACTGGGTGGCAGTGTGACATGCAAAGAGGACGTTAAGAGAATACAGGGAGACTTGGATAGGCTGAGTGAGTAGGCAGATCCTTGGCAGATGTCATTCAATGTGAATAAATGTGAAGTTATCCACTTTGGAAGCAGGAACAAGAGGGCAGAGTATTGTCTGAACGGTGTCGAGTTAGGTAAGGGAGAAATGCAAAGAGACCTAGGAGTCCTAGTTCACCAGTCAATGAAGGTGAATGAGCAAGTGCAACAGGCAGTGAAGAGGGCAAATGGAATGTTGGCCTTTGTTACAAGGGGAATTGAATACAAGAGCAAGGATGTTCTTTTGCATTTGTACAGGGCCCTGGTGAGACCACACCTGGAATATTGTGTACAGTTTTGGTCTCCAGGTTTAAGGAAGGACATTCTGGCAATTGAGGAAGTGCAGCGTAGATTCACTAGGTTGATTCCTGGGATGGCAGGGCTGTCTTACGCAGAGAGATTGGGCTTGTACACGCTGGAATTGAGGAGATTGAGAGGGGATCTGATTGAAACGTTTAAGATAATTAAAGGATTTGATAGGATTGAGGCAGGAAATATGTTCCAGATGTTGGGAGAGTCCAGTACCAGAGGGCATGGATTGAGAATAAGAGGTCAGTTATTTAAAACAGAGTTGAGGAAGAGCTTCTTCTCCCGGAGAGTTGTGGAGGTGTGGAATGCACTGCCTCGGAAGATGGTGGAGGCCAATTCTCTGGATGCTTTCAAGAAGGAGCTGGATAGATATCTGATGGATAGGGGAATCAAGGGATATGGAGACAAGGCAGGGACTGGGTATTGATAGTGAATGATCAGCCATGATCTCAGAATGGCGGTGCAGACTCAAGGGGCCGAATGGTCTACTTCTACACCTATTGTCTATTGTCTATTGTCTATACTGCCACACAATAGCTTGCAAACAAAGACATGCTTCTGAATTGAAGTTCATGTGAAAAGCAGCCAATTTGCTCACACAAAGTTCCCGTTAACAGTAAAATGATAATCACCAGATATCAGTTTTAGCAATAGTTAAGGAGAAAAGTACACTGGCTGGTACACACTGAAAAGCTCCCTAGAAGAATCACATTAGCTCTTTCATACTCAACTGAGAGAGCTGAAGATCAAGACTAAGCAAGTCCCTAAGGCATAGGAGCAGAATTAGACCATTTGGTTCATCGATTCTTCTCAGCCATTTGATCAAGGTCGATTTATTTTCCCTCTCGGTGTCTATTTCTTGTCTTCTCCTCAAACCTTTGACACCCTTACTAATCAAGAACCTATCAAACTCCACTCTATATATACCCAACAACTTGGCCCCCACATCCATTGGTGGCAATGAATTTCACAGATTCACCACACTCCGGCTAAAGAAATTCCTCCTCATCACTGTTCATCATGTCCTTCTGTTCTGAGACTATACCCTCTGGTCCTAGACTCCCTCACTACTGGGAATATCCTCTGCACATCCATCCATCAAACCTTTCAACTTCTGGTAGTTTACAATGAGGTCATGGATATGGCACCAACTGTGGGGTAGGTCCTGAATGCTGCACTGGGCAATGATGCTCAGGACTCTAGGATGGCATTAGATCCAACAAACTTGCCAGCTTAACCACTGCTGACAGTGACTAAGCAAGAATGGAATGCTGAGACTTAATAAGGCATTGGTCAGACCATACTTGGAATATTGAGAGCAGTTTTGGGCCCATTACCTAACAAAGGATGTGCTGAGATTGGAGAGGGTCCAGAGGAGGTTTATGAGAATGACCCCAAGAGTGAAAGGGGTAACATATGAGGAGCATTTGATGGCTCTGGCCAGAATGAGGGGGAGGAATCTAATTGAATATTGAATGGACATGGTGAGGATGTTTCCTACAGAGGGCGAGTCTAGGACCAGAGGACACAAACTCAGAATACAAGGAGGTCCCTTTAAAGCAGAGATGAGGAATTTCTTTAGCCATAGCGTGGCAAATTAGTGGAATTCACTGCCACAGATGGTTGTGGAGGCTAAATCATTGGGTATATTTAAAAAAAAGGTTGAAAGATTCTTGACTAGTAAGGGCATCAAAAGTTACGGGGAGAAGGAAGGAGAAAGGGGTTGAGAGGGATAATAAATTAGTCATGTTGGAATGGTGGAGCATCTTCATTGGACTGAATAAGTTTGCTCCTATTTCATATAAACCTATGGACAGTTGAATGTTATCAAGTCTGCACAGGTTGCAGTTAAAGATCTGCTAGCATTGTCATTCTTAATCGCACACCTTCACTCAGTTATGCTTTGCTAGGACAAAGAGCATCCAGTTCCAAAATAATTCTGTATTTAATTAGGTTAAGGCAATATTGTATAGTGATGTAGCCTCCAGTTAAATCACCTAATTAAATACAGAACTGTTATGATAACTGTGTACTGACAACATCACTGTAATATGGATGATGGAATGTTAAACTCCAACCTGGAATAAACCTGAAATTTTGACCATTGACCCAAAAAAAAGGAGCACTAGACTGTCAACTGGTTCTTTCAGGGTCTTCTGGGGAATAAATAGGCTGGTCTTCTCCGGTCCTGCAACTAATAGGTTTAAGGCAGCACAATATGTATGCTGGACTTGAGGAAAAGATTTAGAGTACAAATGGCATCTTCCCCCTTATTTGACCAACCCCTCTACCCTTTTCTCTTGCCCTCAACCACTCTTCCCTTTATTTCATCCTATCAGATTCTTTCTTCTCCAGCCCCTTGCCTCTTCCAGCCAAAAAGCAGATCTGCACAGAGCAATGACAATAGGTCAGGAGACATCCCATTAACAAGAAAATCTAGGCAGCATTTCAACTGAGGCACAAGATTCAAATCATTCCTGACTGACAATTGTTTTAAAGCTCTCAGCGCCATTTCGATCAGGACTACAGCAACTGCTACCTCCTCTGCAGTGGAAGTGGGCAACAGGCCAGTCCAATCAGAAGCACCCCCATCCCTGGGAATGGACCAACTCCATGCAGGGAACGGTGCAGAGAACTGGGATCACTGCCACTCATTAGACCATGAGCTCCAAGTCTGATTTAAGCTGATTAGTCCAAAAGCCAAATCGCCCATGCCAACCAACATGTCTATTTGAGCTAGTTGCACGTCATACTGTACGTACTTTGAAAATAAATGTACCGTGAACTTTGAGCAGGTTATAAGGTCAGCAGAACATCATTGGCCAAAGGGCCTGTACTGGTCTGCATTCAGCTCAATCTTTCTATTCTGGAAAGCACAATGACCTGCTCCTTCACTGTACATATCCAGGCGTGGTTTAACTTCACAAAATGCATTATCTCACATGCCACCAAGTCAAATTCTACCTGTTTTATCCTTTAACCACTCTCCCAATCAATCTCGCTCTTGTAAAATTTTAGATAACCTTCCTACACTGTACACTACAGATCGATTTTGAAGTAATATCCAAACTTCCTAATCATACCACCTGCGCTTTCATTCAAATCATTAATATACACGACAACCAACAGGGCACTGAGAACCCATCCCTGTGGTACACCATTGCTTAAAGGCCGCTAGTCTGAAAGAAAAAACAACCATCCTTTGCCTCCCATTGAGGACACGACATCTGGTGTAGACCTGATGGGCCACAGAGCCCAGTCTGTCTAGTGTGGCTGTGACTTTATATACTTTTTTAAATTAGATTAGCTTTATCACATGTATATCGAAACATTACAGTTTCAAACAAGCAACACCATCGTGAAGTGTTACCATGTTTCCGGCACCAACGTAGCATGCCCAGAACTTACTAACCCGTACACCTTTGGAATGTCGGAGTAAACCACAGCACCCACAGGAAACCGGCCCAGTCACAAGGATAGGGTACAGCAGCAGAAATTGAAACCGTCTCTGGCACTGTAAAAGCGCTACACTACCATCCTGCCCCCTTCACTTCAATCTAAAACGACCTAGAGATGAGATTTTAAATGTCCACCTTTGTAAGCACTGACCGTGTACAGTCTTGACTTAGAAATGTGTCAATGTTTCTTCAATGTCATTGGGTCTAAATCAGGGCTTCCCCACCTGGAGTCCATGGCATGAAAATGATGGGAACCCCCCCCCCCCCCCCCGGTCTCAATGCTGGAATTCCAAAGAGCAAAGTGTTAACACCTTTACCACGCAGCAGTGCAAAGCGGCAACACGTCACCAGCCACTCAAGAACACTCACATGAATGGCCCCAGGAATTAAAGGCTTAACGTATGAGGAGTATTCAATGCCTCTGGAACTGTACTCAGTGGAGCTCAGACAGAGCAAAGAAGGCAAAACAGCTGCAAAATTTCATGAGGTGTCTGAGGAGAATTGGTAAGTCACCAAAGACTCTAGCAAATTTCTATAGACGAACCCTGCAGAGCATTCTAACTGGTTGCATCACTGTCTGGTGTGGAGGGTCACTGCACAGGGTCAGAAAAAGCTGCAGAGGGTTGGAAACTCAGCCAGTTCCATCATGGGCACAAGACCCCACCAAGGGACATCTTCAAAAGGCAATGCATTGAGACAGTGGCATCCATCATTAAGAACCCTCAATAGCAGGGCATGTCCACTTCTCATTGCTACCATGAGGGGGGAGGTAGCAGTGCCTGAAGACACACACTCAATGTTCTAGGACATCAGATTTCTAGATGTCTACCATCAGATTTCTGAATTGATGAATGCTTGTACACTCCCTCCCTGTTTTTTTCTCTACTTATTTAATTTATATTTACATATATATTGTACAGACACATACCAACACATTTTTATTTCTAATGGTAATATATAAATGTTATATATTGTACTGTACTGCTACCTCAAAACAACAAATTTCATGACCTGACAAAGGGTCTCAGCCCAAAACGTTGACTGGTCCTTTCAACGGATGCTGCCCGACCTGCTGAGTTCCTCCAGCTTGTTTGTACATGTTTAAATTTCATTACCTCTGCCTTTAATATTAAACATGATTCTGATTCAGAACTGAAAGACCTGGGGGGTGGGGAGGGGGTAGAAATACTGATGCCTACCAGAAACGGAAAGTGGACTTAGATGATGTTCCCATTAGAAGAGCCTAGGATCTAAGGGCACAGCTTTGGAATAAAGGGATGCTCCTCTAAAAATGAGGTGAAAGGGAATTTATTTAGCCAGAGGGTAGTAAGTCTGCAGAAATTTGTTGCCGCAATGGCTGCGGAGGACAAGTCATCGGGTATATTTACAGCAGTGGGTGACAGGTTCTCGTTTGGCAAGGGAGTTAAAAGTTACGAGGAGAGGCTGGGAGAAGAGGGTTGAAAAAATAAAATTAGCCATGAGTAGTGGAGCACACTTAATGGGTCAAATGGCCAAATTCAGTTAACACCCACAGCCAATAAATGACTACGTTAGTCACCTCAACTGCGGCAAACAAGAGGACACTGCCTGGATTTAGAGGCATATGCTACAAGCGGTTGGACAAACTTGGGCTGTTTTCTCTGGAGCAGCAGAGAGAGGGAAGAGTCCAAGGAGGAACTTGAAGAGCTTTGGGCTCAGGCAACGAGAGGAACACTGCCCAGAGTGACCTGGTGATGAAAACAGAATTCAAACGCATTCAGAAGTAGAGACGGCATGCAGCTCTGATCATCTCTCTGTGGGAAGGATGCTGAGGCTTTTGAGAGGATGCAGAAGATGCTAGCTGGATTAGAGGGCACGTGCTATACAAGATGCTAGTCAAACTTTCTCTCTGAAGCAGCAGAGGCTGAGGTAAGTTCTGATAAAGGTTCATAAGATTATAGAGTAGATAGACAGCATCTTTTTCCCAGGGTTGAGATGTCTAATACCAGAGGACATGCATTTAAGGTGAGAGGGTTCATTTTCAAGGAAATGACAGGGGCATTTTTTTTTACAAAGTGGTGGTGTGATGGTAGAGGAAGATACATTAAATACTTTTATGAGATGTTTAGATAGGCATGTGAATGTGAGGAGAGTGCAAAGACAAGGGCATTGTGTAGGCAGAAAGGATAAGATTAATTAGTTCAGCACAACATTGTGGGCCAAGGTGCCTGTTCCGGTACTGTTCTCTGTAACAGTTCCAATCTCAGAGTGCAGAACCCTCTGCTGAATTCTCCATGGAATTTTTCATTTTGGTTGTGGACACTTCCATATTTGATAGATCACAGGTGAAATCTCTGGCAACAAATTTCACAGATTCACTACGCTTTGGGTGCCCCTCTTTGGCTTTGACCCTCCACTGCACACCAAACATTAGACTGTCCATTTAGCAGTCGCCGACTGCTGTATTTATCACTGAAAGCTGAAATTACAGCATGCTTGCCCTATGACCCATCTTATGTGCAGGAACATAATCACAAAGATGAGCAAACAGATCACAGTGAAGTCCACACAATGTCACAAGACAGTGCTGGGTATAAAAATGCCAACCCTACACCAGGATATAAATCATGGTCAGCAAGGTCTATTCTGACCAAAAGCTCAGCAAAACCAACATGAACTTGAAGATACAACTAACTTTGTCTCCAAACTTTTACACTATAAAACAAACATCGCAAGCAATGAGTGGCCAAACCAGGATGTGTTTCTTTTGAGAAACAGGATGTTATGTTGAAATTTTATAAGACATTGGTGAAGCCATATTTGGGGTGCAATGCGCAGGTTTTTGCCACCTACCTACAGGAAAGATATCGATAAGATTTTATGAATACAGAGAAAATTTACAAGGACATTGCCAGGACTTGACCTAAGTTATATGGAAAGGTTGACTTTGTTCCCTGGAGCATAGGGAAACGAGGAGGGATTTGATAGAGGTTTACAAAATTATGAGAGTTCTAGATAGGATAAACAAAGGCAGACCTTTCCCCCCTCACCATTGAGATTGGATGAGACAAGAACTAAAGGTTATAGGTTAAGGGTGAAAGGTGAACCTGAGGGGGAACTTCTTCACTCAGATGGTGAGCGTGTGGAACAAGCTGCCAGAGGAAGTGGTCAATGTGGGTTCAATTTCAACATTTAGAAGTCTGGTTGAGTACGAAGGATGGGATGAGCATGGAGGGCAGTCAATGGGACTAGGTAGAGTAACAGCTGGGCATGGATGAAACAGGCCAAAGGCTCTGATTCTGCACTGTAGAGCTCTATGACTTTATTCCTCACTATTGCATCTTCAGTTTAAGAGGCGCCACCACAAACTGTCTCTCTCAATACTACTTAAGTAACATCAACTTGGAAAATATACTCAGATCTGTAGCTGGAGTCACCAGTAACAGTGTTACCAACATTTGTTAGCCAAGAAAGAAATAAGTTACAGTACAACTCTTAATTAACCAGGAGTCCGCAAAAGATTCTGAACCCTGGGCTGTGTTGATTATATCGACTGCGGCTGATTATTTATCATCTCACATTCTCTAGGCTCTTGGCTCTATTAGCAACCACTCAAACAATTTTAATTTTAAGTAAGTATGACAGAAAAAGAGAGGGAATGAAGATGGTCTAAGTACTTGAAAGCTCAAAATGAAAAACTATGAACTACACAGGTCTCCACCTAACAGTGACAGATTTGAAGAATTACAAATCAGTCAGCTAGCTGGGCCAACTCAAAGGTTGTTCCAGGAACAAACGGGGAAAGGACCAGATGGGTCAGGGTGAAGGTGTATCAAGAGAAAGGTGCTGATTAAACGTGAGGGAGGTGAGAGGGGAAATAACACATCTGAACACACAATAGAGATGGAGTTGGAGAAAGGGACGAGGTTGCAAAGGGGAGGGGGCAGATGGAGGGAGCGAGGTGCGATCGGGGGGGAGAGAGGGGTGCGGGAGAGGGGAGCTGAGGTTGAGTGGGGAGGGGAAGGGGGAGTGCGGGGGCCAGAGGAGAGGGAAAGGGAAAGTAGGGAGCACCGCTTCCCTCGGCCGCGGGAACAGGGGAAAGGCCGACCGGGCGGAGGATTCGCTGAAAGGAGGGGTGAATCTTCTTGCGGCCTTGCCGCTTCTGTCCACACCAGGGTCCCATGGAGGGATGCGGGGGGTCGGGGAGTGGATTGCGGATCCTTCCCTACCCCCATCGGAGCACGCAAACCCCCGGCGGCAGACGGAGCCACTCCGTACCTTCTCTGGCCTTCAGCAGCACTGTATTGGCCACAATATTTTCCAGCTCCATCCGCGCCCAGTGCCGCTCCCGGTGTCTCCGCCGAAAGCTCTACCTCACAACCGCTCTGGCTCCGGCTCCGGCTCCGGCTACGGCCACGGCCCGGCCCACCCCGTCATCGGCTGAAGCCCCACCCCCGGCCCGGGCCCGGCCCCGACCCACCCCGTCATCGGCTGAAGCCCCACCCCCGGCCCCGGCCCGGCCCCGACCCACCCCGTCATCGGCTGAAGCCCCACCCCCGGCCCCGGGCCCGGCCCGGCCCACCCCGTCATCGGCTGAAGCCCCACCCCCGGCCCGGGCCCGGCACACCCCGTCATCGGCTGAAGCCCCGCCCCCGGCCCCGGCCCATCCCGTCACCGGCTGAAGCCCCACCCCCGGCCCGGCCCCGGCCCACCCCGTCATCGGCTGAAGCCCCACCCCCGGCCCCGGCCCATCCCGTCATCGGCTGAAGCCCCACCCCCGGCCCGGGCCCGGCCCCGGCCCACCCCGTCATCGGCTGAAGCCCCACCCCCGGCCCCGGGCCCGGCCCGGCCCACCCCGTCATCGGCTGAAGCCCCACCCCCGGCCCCGGCCCACCCCGTCATCGGCTGAAGCCCCACCCCCGGCCCCGGCCCACCCCGTCATCGGCTGAAGCCCCACCCCCGGCCCGGGCCCGGCCCCGACCCACCCCGTCATCGGCTGAAGCCCCACCCCCGGCCCCGGCCCACCCCGTCATCGGCTGAAGCCCCACCCCCGGCCCCGGCCCATCCCGTCATCGGCTGAAGCCCCACCCCCGGCCCCGGCCCATCCCGTCATCGGCTGAAGCCCCACCCCCGGCCCGGGCTCGACCCACCCCGTCATCGGCTGAAGCCCCGCCCCCGGGCCCGGCCCACCCCATCATCGGCTGAAGCCCCACCCCCGGCCCCGGCCCACCCCGTCATCGGCTGAAGCCCCACCCCCGGCCCGGGCCCGACCCCCCCCGTCATCGGCTGAAGCCCCGCCCCCGGCCCACCCCGTCATCGGCTGAAGCCCCACCCCCGGCCCCGGCCCGGCCCCGACCCACCCCGTCATCGGCTGAAGCCCCTCCCCCGGCCCGGGCCCGATCCACCCCGTCATCGGCTGAAGCCCCACCCCCGGCCCCGGCCCACCCCGTCATCGGCTGAAGCCCCACCCCCGGCCCCGGCCCACCCCGTTATCGTCTAAAGCTCCGCCCCCGGACCGCTCGTCATTACCTGAAACCCCGCCCCTAGTACCGGCCCACAATGTCATCGCTTCGCCATTGGCCCCGACCCCATTCCGATCAATCACTCACCTATGCCCCGCCCCCTTTTACTCGTCCCGTACCTCCGGGTTCAGGAACAGTTCTCACGCCTCAACCTCTGGCTCCTGAACCAGAGGGGATAACTTCACTCACCCCACAACCTGTGCTCTCACTATTAGGACCCTACAACTCATCTTACCAATATTATTTATTACTTATTTATATATATAGATTGATGCTTTATTGATCCCTAAGGAAATTACAGTGTCACAGTAGCATTAAGAGTGCACAGATATAAATATTAGGAGAGACGTAGAAAGAAGAAAAAATAAGTCACCTCAAACAGTCTAACAGGAGGGGATCACCACTTCCCCAGCTGTAGGTTGGCTCTTTATAGAGCTTAATGGCGGAGGGTAGAATGACCTTATACAGCACTCTTTGGAGCAGCGCAATTGTCTTAGTCTATTACTAGAAGTGCTCCTCTGTTCAGTCAAGGTGACCAAGGTGACATGCAGAGAGTGAGATACATTGTCCAGAATTGCCAGGATTTTCCATAGGGTCCTTTGTTCTACAACAGCCTCCAGTGTGTCCAGTTCTCCTATAACAGAGCCAGCCTTTCCAATCAGTTTATTGAGCCTGTTGGCATCACCCGTGTTGATGACATTGTCCCCAGCACACCTTCGCATAGAAGATTGTACTGGCGACAACAGACTGGTAGAAAATGTGAAGGAGAGGCCTGTATACTCCAAAGGACCTCAGTCTCCTCAGGAAGCAGAGGTGACTCTGGCCCTTCTTGTACACAGCCTCCGGGTTAGTGCTCCACTCAAGTCTGTCATCCAGGTGCACCCCAGGTCCTCACCACGTCCACATCCTCACCATCAATAGTAGCAGAGCAGTGCAGGCTTAGTCTTCCTAAAGCCCATCACCATCTCCCTTGTCTTACTGATGTTGAGCTGCAGATGATTCAGCTTGCACAAAGTCCTCCACAGGGCCCTGTATTCATATGTATGCACAGGTGTAATGAAAAATTTACTTGCAAGAGCATCAGATAAACATCATTTTTAGAAGGAACACAATCAGAACAAACAAAAACATGAAAGCAACAAGGAGCTGAGGAAAATATGGAGGGAAATGGACAGTCGACATTTTGGGTTGAGACACTTGGAGGACTATGTAGGATTCATCTTACAGAAGGTTAAAAGGGCAGCACAATATTGTGGGCCAAAGGGCCTGTACTCTTCTATAAACACCTGTTTTGACAAACAGTGTGTCACATCAATAAACACACAGACATCTTTCTAAACTCTGTAATTACCTTTCTCAATGACTCCTGGGGTTGAACTTTTCCGACAGAGTTCTCCGTCAATGATTCTATCATGGTGTCATCGACAATTTTCCAACTGATTACTCCCTATAGGTGAACTTAATAGGAACAGTACCTCAGAAAAAAAAAGCCCCAAGCGATCTTGGGACCCCAGGAGTTAAAAGCTGAGCAAGGAAAACACAATGACAATCCGTTAGAAGGATAAACTGTAAGGGAGAGTTATGGAAACATGACATTTTATGTTCTTTTAATCTCCAGTGCTTATAAAAACAGAGATTACAATAAAGCTTGTTTAACTATTAAACCATTTAAATGATTTAATCACTCCTCACTGCACTTACATGGCCCCTCTGTGGAGAGAATTCTGGGAGTGCACATAATGGACAATCTCACCTGGTCCCACAACACTAACTCTTTGGTCAAGAAAGCACAGCAATTTCCTAAGGAGATTGAGGTGAATGAGGCTGCACCCCACCCCCCCCCCCCACATCCACATCCATTCCAACCAATTTTTACAAGACCACCATAGACAGTGTCTTCACCCACCGCATCACTGTCTGGTATGGGAATTGCAAGGCATCTGAGAGCAAGACCCGACAAAGGATTGCAAGAACTGCTGACAGGTTCATCGGGGTCTCTCTTCCAGCCATTGGGGATATTTATCAGAGCACTGCATACGCAAGGCCCTTAGCATTGTCAATGATCCCTCTTGTCAGTCCAGCAATCTCTTTGATCCCTTACCATCGGGCATTAGGGCAAAGACTCTTTGGATAGGAAACAGCTTCTTCCCCTGGCCGTGAGACTACTGAACTCCCTGCCACCAGATGTCATTATGTATGAAGCGCCAGTAGCATTGTACTCTCAAAGTGCTGGAGGAATTCAGCAGGCTGCACAGCATCTATGGAAAAGAGTACAACAGTCAATGTTTCGGGCCTGGACCCTTCACCAGTCCTCCTGACAAAGGGTCTCGGCCCAAAAAGTCGACCATTTACTCTTTTCCATAGAAGCTGCCTGTCCTGCTGAGTTCCTCCAGCATTTTGTGTGTGTTGCTTTGTATTTCCAGCATCTGCAGATTTTCTCTTGTTTGCATTTACATTTACTAATTACATTTTATCTTGTGTTGTAAATGCACTTTGTGATAAATGTCAATCTTCAGGAATATATTTTATTATTTGTTAATTTCTTTGCGGTAATTTTACTCCACATGTTAAGTGTGAGTTATATATACTGTGTTGTGCACCTTGGTCCAGAGTAACGTCATTTCATTTGGCGGTGTACTGTTGAATGACAATAAACTTGAACTTGAATTATTAAGACTTAAACCTAAATGGTAATATCTACAGGAGACACCATCTGAAGCAGGCAACATCCATCATCAGAGATCCCCACAATCCTGGCCGTGCTACCTTCTCACTGCTCCCATTGGGCAGAAGGTACAGAAGCCCATAGTCCAACACCACCAGGTTCAGAAATAACTACATCCCTTCACCCACTTGGTTTGAACACACCTATAATCATATAACCATATATCCATATAAAAATTACAGCATGGAAACAGACCATCTTGGCCCTTCTAGAACGTTTACTCTCACCTAGTCCCACCTACCCACACTCAGCCCATAACCCTCCATTCCTTTCCTGTCCATATACCTATCAATTTTACTTTAAATGACAATACCGAACCTGCCTCTACCACTTCTACTGGAAGCTCGTTCCACACAGCTACCACTCTCTGAGTAAAGAAGTTCCCCCTCGGGTTACCCCTAAACTTTTACCCCTTAACTCTCAACTCCCAAATCATTACAAGCTAGCAAAATTGTGACCATTTTGTTTTGGTTCTAATTGCATCCTTTCTTGTGAAAATTAGGTATGCATTTAATTCCTGATGAAGGGTCTCTGCCCAAAATGTAGACTCATTATTCCTTTCCATAGATACACAGTGCTGGAAGAACTCAGCAGGTCAGGTAGCACCTATGGAGGTGTATAAAGAGTTGATGTTTCAGGCTGAAGCTCTTCATCAGGATGGAGAGGAAGGTAGAAAAAGCCACTTTCTCTCTTATACTCGTTCTCCTCTCCCCACCTTCACAATCTTTCTTTTCCCCTTCCAAAAGGCTCTCATAGCTTTTTTAAAGGAGTATATTACTCATATGTTTAAAAAGGTTGGTAACTATTTTCAATAAACAGATGATGTAATGACAAGAGTCTGTTGTTATTTTATAATGGAGATCATTTGGGAGTTGTAATCATTAGTTTTCCTTTGCTGTTGGTTTTGGCTTGTTATAAGATACAGGGAAAAAAAACTTTCCAGTGCTCTCCTGACAGTCCTCTCATCTTTCATCCTCCACCGATATGTTCATCCAAATCATGTCCAAACCACAAACACCCATCACTCCCATGTTCGCTCTTCTTCAGTAAACACCTCAAAGCAAAGTCACAAATACAAGAGATTCTCCAGATGCTGGACATCCAGAACAACATGCACAAAATGCTGGAGGAACTCAGCAAGTCTGGCTTCCCCTATCACATTCCAGCTTGTACTCCTTCCCCTCACTTCCCCCCCCCCCCACCTTCTTATTATTGATTCTTCCCCCTTCCTTTCCAGTCCTGATGGATCTCAGTCCAAAACATCAATGCTTTATTCCTCTCCATAGATGCTGCCTGACCTGTTGAGTTCCTCCAGCGTTTTATGTGCTAGTCTGGATTTCCAGCATCTGCAGAATCTCTTGATTATGAGACGTGGGGCACCATGGCAAACAAAGTGAACTTTATCGCCACCTGCTGTCATAGAGGGGGAATTCCCCACCAGGATGTGAAACTGCTTCAGCAAGCTGAACAATACGGGAGCTTCGTTGGACAGCTCTGCCCGTCACACGCCTGACACCGTTGATCCAAAACTTGTCCATCAGTGTGTTCCAGATCCCTCTATGATACTCCTTCCTCTATTCCAGGCGAGGTTGGAGGCGACATCGGATGCACATCAACTCTGGCAGGCTTTGCAACACTTGACTTCCTACAAAGCAAAACACAGTAGCATGAATGGCAGTGACGCTTCACTACCAGATGAGCTCAATACCTTCTGTACCTGCTTCGAAAGGGAGAACACAACTACAGCGGTGAAGATCCCTGCTGCACATCCCTGCTGTGATCTCTGTCTTGGAGGCCGATGTCAGGCTGTCTTCCAGGAGGGTGACCCCTTGCAAGGTGGCGGGCTCCAATGGCATACCTGGTAAGGCTCTGAAAACTTGTGCCAACCAGCTGGCAGGCAGGTGTATTCAAGGATGTTTTCAATCTCTCACTGCTACAGTCACAACCATTACCTTAATGCCTGTCACACAGTAGCACCCACATCTATGGTGACGAAACACTTTGGCAGGTTGGTCATGACTAGACTGAACTCCTTCCACAGCAAGGACCTGGACCCACTGCAATTTGCCTAACACCACAATAGGTCTACAGCTGATACAATCTCAGTTGGCTCTTCATACGGTCTTGGGTCACTGGGACAACACAAATACCTGCGCTAGGATGCTGTTCGTCGACTATAGCTCAGCATTTAACACCATCATTCCCACAATCCTGATTGACAAGTTGGAGAACCTGGGCCTCTGCAGCTGGATCCAAAACTTTCTAACCAGAAAGACCACAATCCATGCTCGCTGATGATCAGAATCAGAATCATGTTTCAAATCTCTTCTAATAAAGTACAGCCGCTCTCTTGCCTTCTTTATAACTACATCGATATGATGGGACCAGGTTAGATCCTCAGAAATCTTGACACCCAGGAACTTGAAACTGCTCACTCTCTCCACTTCTGATCCCTCTGAGAATTGGTATGTGCTCCTTCATCTTGCCCTTCCTGAAATCCACAATCAGCTCTTTTGTCTCACTGACATTGAGTGCCAGGTTGTTGCTGTGACACCACTCCACTAGTTGGCATATCTCACTCCTGTACACCCTCTCGTCACCACCTGAGATTCTACCAACAATGGTTGTATCTTCAGCAAATTTGTAGATGGTGTTTGAGCTATGCCCAGCCACACAGTCATGTACATTATAGAGAGTAGAGCACTGGGCTAAACACACACCTCTGAGGTGAGCCAGTGTTGATCGTCAGCAAGGAGGACATGTTATCACCAAAGCACACAGATTGTGGTCTTCCGGTTAGGAAGTCGAGGATGCAATTGCAGAGGGAGGTGCAGAGGCCCAAGATCAGAGGCCTGATCAACACTGGCACACCTCAGGGCTGTGTGCTTAGCTCACTATTCTACTCCCTCCTATACCCATGACTGTGCGGCTAGGCATAGCTCAAATACCATCTATAAATTTGCTGATGATACAGCCATTGTTGGTAGAATCTCAGATGGAGATGAGAGGGCATACAGGAACAAGATACACCAGCTAGTTGAGTGGTATCGCAGCAACAACCTTTCAGTCAATGTCAGTAAGTTGAAAGAGCTGATTGTGGACTTCAGGGAGGGTAAGATGAGGGAACACGAACCAATCCTTATAGAGGGACCAGAAGAGAGAGTGAACAATTTAAAGTTTTCAGGTGTCAAGATCTCAGAGGATCTAACCTGGTCCCAACATATTGATTCAGTTATAAAGAAGGCGAGACAGTGGCTATACTTCATTAGGAGTTTGAAGAGATTTGGTTTGTTACCTAACACACTCGAAAACTTCTACAGATGGACCATGACAGCATTCTGACAGGCTGCATCACTGTCTGATATGGGGAGAAGTGGGGGGGGGGGGGAACTATTGCACAGGACCGAAAGAAGTTACAGGAAGCTATAAAATTAGTCAGCTTCATCTTGGGTGCTAGCCTCCGTAGTATCCAAGACATCTTCAAGGAGCGGTGGCTCAGAAAATCAGCGTCCATTATTAAGGACCTCCAGCACCCAGGACATGCCCTTTTCTCATTGTTACCGTCCGGAAGGAGGTACAGAAGCCTGAAGGCACAGACTCGGCGATTCAGGAACAGGTTCTACCTCTCTGCCATTCGATTCCTAAATGGACAGTGAACCCATTTCTATATATAATTTCTGTTTTGCTCTATTTTTCATCTATTTAATAAACATATATATACTGTAATTGATCTATTTATTTATTTTCTCCATATTACCATGTCTTGCATTGTACCGCTGCTGCAATGTTAACAAATCTCACGACATACGCCGGTAATGATAAATCTGATTCCGATTCTAATTGTCATTGGCCGCAGTCTTCCATCACTGCAAGAATTGTATGTGTCCCCTGTTACCAACCCGTACACATTATTTATCACAGCACCAGTAACGGTAATACAGCTGTATATTTAACTGTATGCCATATACACACTTAATGCCAACTTGTATATATTTTTTCATCTGTTAATATTATTTTATGTGTTGTATGTGTATGTACTGTGATTTACACTATGGACCCTGAGGAACATTGTTTCATTTAGCTATATACATACGCACAGAGTGTTGGCTGTAAACTTGAACTTGAACTTGTCCAAGCCGAAGATGCAGCCAGCAAAAATCATTGCAGACATTATCTACCCAGCAAACTGCTTTTTCCCAAAGCTCCCCTCTGGAAAGCACTCTTGAGCTACTAAAACAAAAACACTTCACACAACCTTAAAAGTTACTTTCCTGATGCACCATCAATAACTCTCAGAGACATGAGGCGAGAGATAGGCTTTTATTAGCTGGAAGAAAGCACTGTCAGCAGCAAGAGACCACCACACAACATCCTGGAGACTGAGGGAGGAGCAGTGCCTCCAATCACCTTTATACCGGGGTCTGTGGGAGGAGCCAAAGGAGCAGTCAGCAGAGGGGCGTGTCCACACAGGTTTATGTAGTTCACCACATTTCCCCAGGCAGTTAATCTGACCCATAATTCTTATTAGCCTCACCCACACCCCCTCTATTACCCCTGTCCCCACACTGTAAATATTTTAAACTACTTCTCATAATGTTGTTTACATTGTAAATAGTTGCTGGGGGATTTATGGATTGACACACATATCTGTACTTTAACCTGTAACTTTATTTTTATATAATTCTTAGTTCTTTGTAGTTGTTGAATGTTGCCATTTGTTGTTTCATGTTGCACCCTGACCAACTCACCACAGCAAATTCCTAATAAAATGTGTATGGTGAATAAAGTCGATCATTAATATTTGACAAAAAATTACTCCTCAGATCCCTTTTAAACCTTCAGATGTCGATACTGCAGGAAGACTCTCTTTGTCTAACCCCCCATTCACTCTTGCACCTTCTGCTTCTCTCTCTCCACCTCAGTTAATACAGGTGTTAAATGGTCGTTTCTGCGCGTCACTTCGGTGAACCGAGCAGACTACAGCAGCCCAGAACGCCGCTAACATTGAGACTCCACCGTTGTCTGAGAAATATCGCATGGCAAAGGGGCTCTTTAGACCATAAGAGCAGAATTAGGCCATTCAGCCCATCAATTCAGCTCCGCCACTCCACCGTGGCTGATCCTGGATCCCACTCAACTCCATACACCTGCCGTCTCACCATGTCCCTGGATGGTCTAACCAACCAGGAATGATCAACTTCCATCTTAAATATACCCACAGACTCGGCCTCCAGCACAGTATGTGGCAGAGCATTCCACAGATTCACTGCTCCCTAGCCTAAAAAAATCCTCCTGTCTCTGTTCTAAAAGGTTGCCCCTCAATTCTGAGGCTGTGCCCTTTTGTTCTGGATACCCCCACCAGAGGAAACATCTTCTCCACATCCACCCTATCTAGTCCTTTCAACGTTCAGTAGGTTTCAATGAGATCCTCTTACATTCTTCTAAATTACACTGAGTACAAGCCCAAAGCTGACAAACACTCCTCATATGTTAACCCCTTCATTCCTAGAATCATCGTCTTGAACCTGCTCTGGACCCTCTCCAGTGACCACACATCCTTTCTGAAATCTGGGGCCCAAAACTATTGACAATATTCCAAGTGCAGCCTGACTAGTGTCTTCTAAAGCCTCAGCATTACCTCCTTGCTTTTACAGTATATTCTATTCTCCTTGAAATAAATGCCAACATTGTATTTGCCTTCTTTACCACAGACTTAACCTGTAAATTAACTTTCTGGGAGTCATGCATGAGACCTCTTGAGTCTCTCTGCACCTCTGATGTTTGAACCTTCTCCCCATTTAGATAACAGTCCATACTGTTCCTTTTACCAAAAAGCATTATCATACATTTCCCAACACTGTATTCCATCTGCCTCTTTTTTTGCCCATTCTTCCAATTCTCCAAGTCCTGCTGCAATCACATTGCTTCTTCAGCACTACCTACTCCCTCACCTATCTTCATATCATCCACAAACCTTGCCACAATGCCATAATTATTTGATTATGTTAACTTCTTTCTCAAAGCAGTGAAGTGTAGGTGGAGTCGATGGAGGGAAGACTGGTTTGTGTAGGTGACGCAGGAAATAATGCAGGGAGAGTCCCTTGGAAGGGAGAAAAGGAATTTCTTGACATGTCCCAGAGAAAATCCACTAATAGAGAGAGGGCAAAGGGTATTAACCTCAGGAAAGATGAATTCATTAGTAATCTGTCATGTGTAAGATGGGGAGGTGCAGAATAGAGCCGTGGGTGAGCCTGGTCAGCAAGATGGTGGGGGTGAGAGCAGGTGGCAGGCAGTCTGAGTGTGTCTCCGTTTGGAGTGTCAACCCAGGCCCAGTCATCACATGCAATAATTTTAAGAAATGCCCGGACAGTTACAGTGTGGTTGTAACATTCTCACAGATGCCGCTGGGTGGGCCGGGGAGGTGGCCACCAGGGGCAGCGAGGATGAGAAGATCATGAGACCCCACCCACAAGGCTGTGGAGCCCCTCTCTATCCCACCCCTTCTCCCACTCCTCCGAGCCCCAGCTTTATTCCAGCAGCCAGAAGAGGGTCAGGGGTCATTTGGTTGGGCCTTAAGCACATTCATGTACATATAGCTAGGGTGTCGAAGACTTTTGCACAGTACTGTAGTAATTTTATGTATTGCACTGGACTGCTGCAAAAAAAACACATTTCATGACATATGTGAGTGATGATAAACCTGATTCTGATATGGGTCTCTATTGTGGACTGAGAGTGGGAAGGGGGCAGGGAGAGGGAAATCATGGTTGGGAATCAAGGGGAAGAGAGAGGAGAGGGAGCGGGAAGGACCAGAGAGATATCCTGTAATAATCAGTAAACCAATTGTTTAGAATCAAATTACCTTCCCTGGTATCTCAGGGGTGGGTGCACCCATGCCACCGGCTTTCCTTCTCTGCCACCTGTCCCACACCCCTCCCGCGGCGTTCCATCCTCACCATTCCCAACACCTTTGTTCCTGTCAGATTAACAAATTTGCTCTCTGCTCCATGTTTGCACAGTACTGTGCAAAAGTCTTAGGCACCCTAGCCAGATATTGTATTTATGTACCTAAAGACTTTTGCACAGTACTGAGCTTCAGGGAGAATTTGTGCATTTGGAATGCAGGCAGCTGCCCAATTAACAGCCCAGCCACCAAGTGTGTGAATGTGCAGCTTTGTAGAGTGATTTTGCAGTTGTGACTCATTAACTGTAATGCAAAACAGACATTGTTCTGGCTTTTATACAGGCGGCAATAACAATGTGGAGAGACCCAGAAGGAATGGCATCACTATCCCCAGCAATGAGATTATGTTTCTGTTCCAAACAACAATCTCCTGACCTTCACTGAACAGGAAGGGTGAACATCCAAATGTCACTAATTTGGGAGAGGTGGGGGGGGGGGCAGGAATGTATAGCACCAGTCATACCATCCCCTCCCTGCCCCAATCACCTTCTCCATCGCTGGCTGAAGTTCTTCATGGATCCGCAACACAGCAGAATTAGGCCATTCGGCCCATTGTGTCATCTCTACCGTCCCATTGTGGCTAATTCACTACCCATCCCGACCCCATTCTCCTGTCTTCTCTCCGTAACCTTTGACACCTGACTAATCAAGAACCTATCAGCCTCCACTTTATTTCTGTCTATATATGTTCATTTGTTGAGAGACACAGTGCAAAATAGATTTTCCTAGCCCAGTGACTCGGCCTTCACAACCATCTGTGGCAACAGGTTCCATAGGTTCACCGTCTGGATAAGCAAACTCCTCCCCATAACGGAGCTCACCGGACAGCACCAAGCAGCAGTCTCCGCTCAGGCATTGCTATTTTTTGAGGTTTGTACGGATAGTTTTGGAGACAGAGAGGGCTGTTAGGGTTTAGGGACAGGGATGTGGGGGGAATTAGAGGAGATATTTCACTGTATGTTTTGATGTTTCAATGCACACATGATAAATAAATTGGAATCTGAATCTAAAGGGATTTCCTTCTTTTCTGATCCCTCTCTGTACAGCTGTGACTTGTAAGGTGTAATACATTGCAGAGTCATCATTGAAAAGAGGTGTGTGTGGAGATCAGTTTACATACACGTCTGTAATAGCAGCACATATATGTTTATATGCACACGTGGCCAGTAACTCCATGTATATTGTTACTGGCTTGTCACTGTCACATGTACCAGGATACTGTGCTTTTACATCCGAGCAAACAATTTCAAGTTTCTGGGTGTTAATATCTCTAAGGATCTATCCTGGACCCAACAGCTATATTCTATTTGGTGTTTGAGGAAATTGGGTATGACAGGTACACTATGGAGAGCATTCTAACTGCCTGGTATGGGGTGGGGGGTGGGGGAAGGCTACCCAGGATTGAAATAAGATGCAGAGACTTGTAAACTTTGTCAGCTCCATCGTGGGCACCAGCCTCTGTAAGATCCAGGGCACCTTCAAGGAGTGATGTCTCAGAAAGGTGTTATCCATCATTAAGGTCTCCCATCAGCCAGGTCATGCCTTGTTCTCACTGTTACCATCAGGAAGGATGTACAGAAGCCTGAAGGCACACACTCATTGATACAGCAACAGCTTCTTCCCCTCTGCCAACTGATTTCTAAATGGATGTTGAACCCATGAATACTACCTACTTCTTAATTTTCTATTTTTGCACTACTTATTTAACTATATACATATTTATATAGCTTATGTTTTTTCTATCATTATGTATTGGAATGTACTACTCCCACAAAGACAACACATTTCACGACATGCAGTGATATTAAACCTAATTCTGATCAAATAAATGCAGTGGTAATTAACAGGAAAGCCAATAGCTGCACGAATAAAGCACAATTCTGTACTGACTTACTCTCCTTTCAAGTCTTGAGAATCAGATATAGTCATTGCATCAGGAATCAAGAGTTTTGAGGTCAAAACTATTCGGGCTTTGTGGCAATTCTTTGCAGAATTCAGAAAGCTCATGAAGACTTGGGAGGGAGGAGAGAGAAAGTGAAGTTATTCAGGTTTTGGGGCACAGGAATGGGCTCAGTCCTAGCAGCCAGCTAAATAAAATCGTGTCTGATCCCCGACTCAACCCTGGCCCACCTCAGCCCCGAGTCTACAGCCAACGGGATTCAGTTTTAAGGCCCATGTCTCTACCCAATCTAAAAGACCACCAGTTGTTGACTTTAGGTATAAGAATGTTCCAGTCAGGAACAGAAGGACAGTAGGACATTCATCCCTTCAAGTTTGTCCTGTCCTGCAGTTAGACCATGGTTCGTTTTCACTATCCATTAACAGGATGTAGATGTTACTGCCAAGGCCAACACCAGTGCCTCAAGGTGTTGGAGCAAGATTGAGGTACAACATAGAAAGAGATCCTTCAGCCCTTTGAGTGTATGCCAACCATCTATTTACACTACTCTTTTTGTTATTCTTCCCACTTTCTCAGCAACACTCCTGTGTTTCACCTCTCCCCACACACACTGGCCAAGCAACTAACCAGCCTGCATGTATTTGGGATGCGGGAAGAACCTGCAGCACCCGGAGGAGACTGGCCAGACTGGTTCAAGCTGAAAGGAAGGGAACGTGTTACAACAGTGGTGTGCAGAAGAGCATCTCTGAACGTACAACACGCCGAACCTTGAATTCATGGGCTACAGCAGCAGAAGACCACGAACATGAGCGTGTTTTAAATGTGTCTGAATTATGAATGAAAGAAAATGCAAGAGAGATTAATTCCATCAGTCACATTTATTTATATTTTTACAAAAATAAGTGATAAGTTTTACTGTTCAAGTTCTATGTTACATAGTGTAAAGACAGTAAAACTTCAATTATCATACAACTGTAATCAATTGATGGCTTTATAACAATATTAATAAACAGTACTTATTAGAAGAGATGGTTTGTGGTGAAGCTGTTTCAACTTATCAGCCAGAATGTTCAGTTGGAAATGGGTGCCTCATTTCAAGTCTTTCTTACAGGTTCGATCACACTGAGATTTGGGTCTCTAGACCCAAGTGAAGTTACATTTGCCGTGGAATCAGTGTAGAAGATGCATCCAGCAATGACGGGGATGAACTTTAAGAAATGAGTAAGATTGATGTAAAGTCCCCGGAGTTTAGAGGAACGAGAGGTGACTTCATTGAGATGCGAAGGTTCTGAGGGAGATTATTACTGTAGAAGTCAAGAGGCGGGTTCCTTAGCATGGAGAAACCAGAAACGGGTGTGGAGAGTGCAGTGTGCATGTGTACATGCAGTTTGAGGATAACATGTCAAATAAACAGGACGGAGGTGAAGAGGAATTTTATTCAGGGAGGTGCAGTTTTTTGGTTAATTACTGTGTGCATTCAGGACTGGGACTGACAGTTTTGCTTATCAGGAGAAGTGAAGGATAAGGAAAAAAGTGTCCGATAGCAGAGCAAAATTATTCTATTTATTCGAGATATTGGTCCAGTGAGCCACGCTGCCCAGCAACCCACTGTTTTACCATAGCCTAATCACAGGACAATTTGCAATGACTAATTAATCTACTAACCGGTTGTTGGGCTGTGGGAGGAAACTGGAGCACCCAGTGGAAATTCACACGCTCACAGGGAGGATATACAAATTTCTTACAGAAGGCGTTGGAATTGAACTCTAATGCCGCAAACTGTAATAGTGTCACACTGATCACCACAATACTGAGGCCCCCTATGATTTACTCTTGCTTCTACTTCTTAAGTTCTCTCTGGACACCACATTTACAACAGATTATCTGTGACAGCTGGCCCAAAACAAACAATAAATGCACCCTATTTCCCAATGCATTCTGTGCATTACTCGTTTTTTGCCATTACCTTCTCTGTGTGTGCTGCAGAAGGGAGCTCACTCACCCTGCAATGTCCACTGCATTCCTGTGCCTGGTTAAATACCTACCATGGGTTATCGTAACGAGATGAACCAGATGATTAAAAAAAGGAAACAGTGATTAATCCTCTGCGACAGCTTGTGAAATAAAACTGCACTGCTTGTGAAATAAAACACACACAAAGTGCTGGAGGAACTCAGCAGGACAGGCAGCATTTGAGGAATAAAAACAGTCAACGTTTCTGGCCAAAACCTTTCATCAGGACTCCGACTGCTAGCTTCAGCATTCCAGAAGAAAGATCCTGGCCCAAAAAGTTGCCTGTTTTTTCCCTCTCCGTAGAAGTGGCCTGATTTGTAGAATTCCTTCAGCATTTTATGTGTGCTGATCAAGGCTTCCAGCAATTGCAGAATCCCCGTGTGTGTATCTGCTGGTGAAGCAACATCTGGAAAAGATAAATCTAGCTCAACAGCAGACTGCTCTGAGCTTGTCTTTATCTGCTGTGGAATTTATACTCCATTGGTCTTTATTTCTGGTTTGTACAAGTTCTAAAAACAACAAGGCTTCCCCTCCTTGATGTAAGACAGCTGTTCAGCAAGGCTGCCTCCCCCCAGACCGCTGATGACACTAAGCAGAGAGCTATAAAATGTGTTGATACCCACAACATCCACATAAGGGCTTTAGCTGCGGTTAGATGACAGAAAAGTTACTTAATAACCTTGCATTACTAGACTCGCATGGTCGAACACTCCCGCAAAGTGCCTTGGGACACGTTGCTTTGTTAAATAAGTGGTGGCAGCAAGGTTTAATCTCAATTCTGGGCCATTCCTCCAGCAGCAGGTAGGATGCTTTCAGAGTTTCTTCTTCATCCTCTTCATGGCTTTCCACTCGCCCTCCTGAGTCGCCAGGCTGCCCATCAGCATCTGGACCTTCCTCTTCCTCTCCGAGTCCCTGCAAGGTAACAGCAAACAAGGCCATCAATTGACCGTGACACAAACAGAACTGAGTTGATAAATGAAGGCAATATTCCCCCAGATACTGGACACCTTTAGCACAAAGCTTTACAGCCGGGTTCAATTCCCGCGGCTGCCCGTAAGGAGCTTATACGTCCTCCCCAACACTGTGTGGGTATCTTCCGGATGCTCCGGTTTCCTCCCACAGTCCAAAGACCCGTACTGCTGGGCGCTGCGGCTCGAAGGGCTGTTCCACGCTGTATCTCAACAGAACAAAAGAACGGAAGCAAGGGAAAAAGGTGGGAACACTCAGGCAAGCAGCTTCAGTTGACTCCCAGTTAATATTCAGCGTGCCCACTGCATCACAATGTCAATTCATATCCTTGAATATGCCACAATAATCTAAACTTTGACTTTACTGATACCCCACGAGGTATTTCTGAGCCCAGACCCAATTAAGTGATCGAATTCAAAGTTCAAAATAAATTTATTATCGAAGTACTTATATGTCACCATATTACTACCCTGACATTCAATTTTTTGCAGGCACGTAAAGGAAAAGTAAGAAATATATTAAGAGTTTATGAAAAATTATATACAAAGGCTGACAACCTGTCTGTAAAAAGGACAAAAAGTACCAAAAGTAAATAAACAATACTGAGAACATGAGATATAGAGACTTTGAAAGAGAGTCCATTGGTTGTGGAACAGTTCAGCGCTGAAGTGAGTGAAGTCATGTTCGTTGATGGAAGTGAAGGAGAAGTATTGCCTCAATGAGCCACATATGTAAAATTTCCATTGGCAAGGAAGTTAATAAGATTAAGTTATAAGAATCAGAATCACTGACGTATGTGGTGGAATATGTTGTTTCATGGCAGCACGTCATAAAATTGCTCTTTGTTACGAGCCACAAGTTGTAATAAACTTGCAATTGACTTCATTGGAACTGTAAAAGTTAGAGGTAATAGATTTCAAGTATAGAAAAGGAAAATTTAGATGGCAGAAGGAACATCAGAGGGGTGAGGGGAGAGATGAACTGCAGCAGGACAAGTAGTTTGTGCCAGTGACCTGGGTTCAATTCCACTGCTGCCTACAAGGAGGTTGTATGCTCTGTCCGTGACTGCGTGGATTTCCTCCTGATGCCCCCGTTTCCTCCCACATTCCAAAGACATCCAGGTTCGAGTGAGTGAGTTGTGGGCACGCTACGTTGGCACCAGAATCGTGGCGACACTTGCCGGCTGCCCCCAGCACCTCCTTGGATTGTGTTAGTCATTGACACAGGTGATGCACTTCAATGTACATGTGAGAAATAAAGCTAATCCTTAATCACTCTTTAAAACTAGACTCTTGGAGGTGTTAACAACAACAGCAGAATCATTATCAACAATTAAAATCAAACCAGTTTTAATTGCTGATAATCCTCTTTTGTCACAATGAGGCCAAACACAGGTTTGGAGGAAGAGAAAAATCCTCATATTCCACCCTACTCCAACATGATGGCTCCAACACGGATTACTCTGGTTTCTGGAAACTACTCGCTCTCTTCTCTGCTCTGCCCTCCCCCTTTTAGCTTTCCCTCTTTCTGGTTCCCCCCTTTCCAGTTATTCCACAGCCCACTGTCATCTCCTATCAGATTCCTTCTTCTCAGCGCTTTACTTCTTGTACGTCTCACCTCCTCCTCCTCCCCCTCAACTGCCAGCTTGAACTCCTCCCCTTCCCCCTTCCTTTCCAATCCCGATGGAGGGTCTCTGCTCAAAACACTGACTGTTCATTTCCCTTCACAGATGCTGCTTGTCTTGCTGAATTCCTCCAGAATTTTGTGCATGCTGCTCGAGGTTTCAGGATCTGCAGAATCCACTGGATCTGCAAACTGGAATTGATTCATTATTGTCACGTGTACAGACATACAATGAAGAACATGCTATATATTAGTACGAGACAGTAAAAAGGAAAACATAATACTGAATATGGATCAGATGCTGAAAATCTAGATCAGTGCATGCACGCACACACACATTCACAAAATGCTGGAGGAACTCGGCAGGTCATACAGCATTTATGCAGGAAAGTAGTCAACACAGCGGTCCCAGACCATTCACCAGGAAAGGGACAGATTATCTCTTAGACTCATCTCATGAGATGATGAAGCAGGTCACAGGAAGGAGACAGAAAGCTCAGTAACATAGCATCGTGACAATAAGCCTTTCCTCATTCTCAGCAGAACAAAAGAGCTGGTTATCGACTTCAGGAAAGTGGTGCACATCATCTCGTCTACATCAATGATGTGAGGCTGGAAGAGTCCCTAGCTTGAACTTCCTATGAGTGAACAATACAACAGCTTGTCCTAGTCCAAACATGTTGCAACCATGCTCAAGAAAGCCCTCCAGTGCCTCCACCTCCTCGGGACCTCACCGATTTTACTGACGCACCACAGAAAGCATCCTAGCCAGTTCAGCACGGCTTGGTACAGCATCCGATCTGCCCGCGACTGCGAGAAACCGCGGGAGTTGTGAACACAGCTCAGCATGTCACAGAAACTATCCTCCCCTCTGTGAACTTTGCCCATACTTCTCAGTGCCTCAGTAAAGGAAAAACAGCACTCACCCTGTCATTCTCTCTTTTCCCCTCCTCCCATCAGGCAGAAGATACAAAAGCCCTGGAGCACATACCACTAGGGTCAAGGCCAGTTTCCACCACACCACGCCCTGAATGCCTGTAGTGCACTTTCTCTGTAGTGGTGACACTGTTATTGTTTTTCCAGTTGTACTACAGTAGAGAAGCAATGCCATTACAGCGCATAAATATAGACGGCATTGGAATTGAGCTTGGAGCTTGATATCTGTAAGGAGTTTGTACATCCCTCCCTGTGAACGCCTGGGTTTTCTCAGTAGGTTAGCTGGTGATTGTAAATTATTCAGCGGTTAGGTTAGGATTAAATAGGTAGATGTTGGGCAGTGCAGCTCAGTAAGTTGGAAGGGTCTGTCCTGCATCATTACATAAATAAATGCAATGTACGGTTGTGATGAAATTATAAGACCATAAGACATAGGGGCAGAATAAGGCCATTCAGCCCATCAAGTGCTCCACCATTCCAACATTGCTGATTCCAGATCCTACCCAATCCCTTACACCTGCCTTCTCACCATATCCTTTGATGCCCTGACCAATCAGGAAACTATCCACTTACACCTTAAATATGCTCATAGACTTGGACTTCACAGCTGTCTGTGGCAGAGCATTATACAGATTCACTACTGACTAAAAAAAAATCTTCCTTACCTCTGTACTAGAGGGTTGCCCCAACACTCCCAACACTGTATTCCACCTGCCACTCCTTTGCCCATTCTTCCATTTTGTCTAAGTCTTACTGCAATTGCATTACCTACCCCTCAGCACTACCTACCTCTCCACCCATCTTCATATCATCTGCAAACTTTACCACAAAGCTATCAATTCCATTATCCAAATCATTAACAAACAATGTGAAAAATATTGACCCAATACTGACCCCTGAGGAACACCACTAGTCACCAGCAGCCAACTGGAAAGGCCTCTTTTATTCCCACTCTCTGTTTCCTGCCTGTCAGCCATTCCTCTATCCATGCCAGTATCTTTCCTGTAACGCCATAGGATTTTACCTTGTTAAGCAGCCTCATATGCGGCACCTTGTCAAATGCCTTCCGAAAATCCAAGTAAATGACATCCGCTGCCTCTCCTTTGTCCACCCTGCTTGTTACTTCCTCCAAGAACTCTAACAGATTTGTCAGGCAAGATTTCCCTTGACAGAAACCATGCTGACTTTGACTTATTTTATCATTAGTCTCCAAACACCCAGAAACCTCATCCTTAATAATAGACTCTATTTCTTTCCCAACCACTGAGGTTGGGCTAATTGGTCTATAATTTCCTTTCTTTTGCCTTCCTCCCTTCTTGAAGAGTGGAGTGACATTTGCAATTTTCCAGTCCTCCGGGACCATGGAAGATCATGACCAATGCATCTATTATCTCTTCAGCAATTTCTCTTAGGACTCTGGGGTGTAGTCCATCTGATCCAGGTGACTTATCCACCTTCAGATCTTTCAGTTTGCCTGGCACTTTTCCCTTTGTAATAGCAATGGCACTCACACCTGCTCCCTGACACTCATGAACCTCTGGCTCACTGCTAGTGTCATCCACAGTGAAGACAGATGTAAAGTGCCCATTAAGTACATCTGCATTTCTTTGTCCCCCATTATTACCTCACCAGCATCATTTTCCAGTGGTCCAATATCAGCTCTCACCTCCTTTTTACTCTTTATATTGAAAAAACTTTTGGTATCCTGCTTTATATTACTGGTTAGTTTGTCCTTATATTTCATCTTTTCCCTTCTTAGAGCTTTTTTAGTTGCCTTTTGTTGGATTTTAGAAGCTTCCTGATCATGCAACTTCCCACTCACTTTTGCTACCTTATATGCCCTTCCCTTGGCTTTTATGCAGTCCTTAACTTCCCTTGTCTGCCACGGTTGCCTATCCCTGCCATTTGAGAACTTCTTCCTCTGTGGGATATATCTATTCTACGCCTTGTGAATTAGTCAGCCATCTCTGCTCTGCTGTCATCCCCGACAGTATCCTCCTCCAATCCCCCTGGGCAAGCTCCTCTCTCATGCCTCTGTCATTCCCTTTATTCCACTGCAATACTGATGCATGTGAGTTTTGCTTCTCCCTCTCAAATCCCTAATAAGATCTGGGTTATTACACAACATAGATTTATATGCACGGTACGCAAAACGAAGTTCTTCACTGTGCCTTGAAACCTGTGACAGTATTAAACCAACTAATAAAGGCTCTTCTTCTAATGAGCACATAACTGGCTGAGAGAAACTTTGAGGCAAGACAAGGTTGTGGAAGACCCCACTGAAAAACAGAAGACTTTCCTCTGTTCCCAGCGTACAGCAATGTTGCAGAATCCTTACCTTTGCATTATATCGGAAAGCTTCTGCCTGGCCAGAAACTGTGCGTCCTTGCGGATTTCCCGGATGGCTCCTTTGAATTCCCGCTTGTGCTTGTGGATGAGTCTCATCCGCTCCCTCTCTTGCTGGGTGCTGCCTCGCTTTCTCCCGTAGTCCGTGCTGGAATCAAAGGGTTTATAGTCTGTTATAATCCTGAACATCCAAATAGAGCACCTAACCTTTTTAATATTGTGGGCCCCTTCCATTAACTGAGAGCTCACAAATGAACTCTCAAAATCTCCAAACCAGGTAGCCCACTCACAACTGGCCTCAACTAGCGTTGGATAACCTAAGGTTATTAGGTCCTTTCCTACAACCTCAATGCACAGAAACACAGGAAGCTGCAGAGAGTAGTGGACTCAGCCAAATTCATCACGGGCACATCTCTCCCCACCATCGATAGTATTTACAGGAAGCCCTGCCTCAAGAAGGTGACATCCATCATCAAAGATGCCCACCATCCCAGCCACATCATATTCTTGTAGCTACTACTCGGCAAGCAGGAGGTAAATAAATCTGAAGTCCCACACCAGCAGGTTCAAGAATAGCTACTTCCCTTCAACCATTCAGTTCTTGAACTAACCAGCACAACCCTAATCACTACAGTTTAGCAAGACAGTTACCATTTTGCACTAAAATGGACTTTGTGCTTTATTTGAGCAACACAAACGAAGTGGTGAAGGGACCCAATAAGTCAAACAGCATCTATGGAGGGGAATAAATAATAAATACCTTGGGCTGAGATCCTTCGCTGGCAACAGCAACTATTTATTTTCTTCCAATAGAAGCTGCCTGACTTAATGAGTGCTTCAAGTGTGTTCCAGCACCTGTAGAACCTCTGTAGTTCTCTTTTGTTCTAATTCTTTCCAGTAAAAACTATGTACATTTTATGTTTAATTACCGTTTTTCTTGTGAATGCTACTTACCTGACGCTCGTGCCTGTGATGAGGCTGCAAATAAGGTTTTCATCTCACCTGTGCACATGACAGCAACCTCGTCTTTGATTTTACATTTCAAATTACTCATGCACTTTCCCTCCATGATCAGGGGTTCCCAATCTTTTTTTATGCCGTGGACAACTACCATTAATCGTGGAGTCCATGGACCCCAGGTTGGGAACCCCTGCCCACGAAGTTTCTATTTCAAAAGAAATATTGGAATTAAAATTCATCTGGGGAAATCAGCTCTATTGTCTGTTCATTGCTTCACGGTTACAGCTTCTTTGAAAGCACTATATGTTGTTCCAAAGGCTGCAAATGTATACAAATAAAAATGCAAGGTGCCCAGACAGGGCCAGTTAAAATGACCCATTTCCACTGCAGGGAAGTCAGAACCAGGGGGCACAGATTTATGTTGACTGGTAATCAAATTGGCGGAGATTTGAGTAAAACACATTTTACCCAACAAAGCAAAAGGGTTCCAGAACGCACTGCATTAAGGGGTGGGGGAGGCAGATGTCATACCGTTTAAAAATATACCTGCTGATTACAGTGAAGGATGTAGTCTACTGTATCAGATCGTTGTGAGAATGTGGCAAGCTCGCGAGTTTCATCTCGGCAGGCCCGGTTTGTCGCTCCCTTACTACTAGTTTCCCAGCATGTATAGTTAACAACATTATTCAATAAAAATATTTAACCATGCTACTCCATTGCAGTTCTTGCTCTGCAGATATGTAACACTGAGTGTTAGGAAAAAGGATTAACACAAAGTCTATTTTTTGTCAGCACTGCAACTATGCTGAATACTTTGATAACTCTGTGAATAGTTCAGTTTTACCCAGAAGCTGAATTGTGTTGCGGTCTTCAATACAGCTGTAATTCAGCCACTGCTCTTCACAACACGACGCGTGACCCTGCATACTTACACTTCAACTATTTTAGGTGTGAAGAATCTTAAGGGGACAGGCTTCTTCTTTTCGAACGTGAGTGGCTGATAGCAGGATGGCCTGTCTCTTATTTCCCTCAGGACCTCATGATACAATTCCTGCAGATTCAGAATAAAACTGGTTTCAACAAATTTCACTCACATGGTTTAACACAGTAAAATATCCTCAGTTGTTCCACAAGATCAAAGCCAGACAAAATCTAACAAACCACATGAGAACATGGAGAGATGCCTGCAAGCAGCACGTTAGAGTAACACTTCACAGGGCCAGTGATCAGAAGATCGGGGTTCAATTCCCCAGCTGTCTGAAAGGAGTTTGTGCGTTCTCCCCATGACAGCATGGGTTCCCTCCGGGTGCTCCGATTTCCTCCCACATTCCCAAGGCATACGGATTAGGGTTAGTGAGTTACGGGCGTGCTATGCTTGCACCAGAAGCATGGCAACACTAAGGGGCTGCCCCCAGCACATCACAAATGACTCATTTTACTCTGTTTCAACGTACATGTGACAAATAAAAGGCAATCTCTCTCTGTAAAAAATTATCACTATTGGGGTTCAAGGCATGTCCAAACATCTGGAGAGAAGGAGCAAGTTGCAGAGCTTTGGGCTCAGGGAACTGGAGGAGCAGTACCCAGTGACCTGGTAATGAAAACAGAATGTAAAGTGTTTAGAAATGGAGATTGCAGTTCTGATTGCGTTGAGGCTTTGAAGAGGGTGAATGCTGTCTGGTTTAGAGGGCATGTGCTATAACGGAAGGTTGAACAAACTTGGGTTGTTTTCTCTGGAGCAGTAGAAGCTGAGGGGAGCTCTGACACAGGTTTGTAAGATTATGAAATAGACGGACAGTATCTCATCTGCCCCAGTCCCAGGTGTTGAATATGTCTAATACCACAAGCAATACATTAAGGTGAAAGAGGGCAATTTTAAAGGAGTTGTGAGGGGTAAGTTTGTTTAAAAAAAACAGAGGGTGGAGGGTGCCTGGAATATGTTGTCAGGGGTGGTGGTGGAGGCAGATACATTAGGGAGATTTAAGAGACTCTTAGAAAGGCACATGGATAAAAGAAAAATGGAGGGTTATGGGAGAGGGGATTGACCTTAAAATAGTTTAAAAGGTCATATACTGCGCAGGACTGTTCTGTGTTAAATGTAATAGTGTACAATCAACAACTTGGGCAGTAGGCACTCAGAGAGAAACTGAAACAGGCCCTTACCTGGAGCTGAGCTGGGTAATCGTTCATGGGCAGGTGGGAGGTGAGAAGCTTTTCCAGTGGTTGAATTATCTCCTGAAAAGCCGGTAGTGTCCTGTACAAGGAGCAGCACTTCTTGCATAGATTGAAGCACATGGCCACACAGGTGAACCTTTAGCCGGAGGATCAGAAGATCAGATTTGGGAGGAGATACAAATGATGTAGAGTGTTGAACCACCGTTCTAACCCCATTGCATTTGCTGTTCTGTACCGAGACGCGACCTGCTTTGGATTTCTTGCAGCATTTCTACAAAGGCTGTGTACACTGAGTGTTTCTCCCAGCTCGGGAGACCATAAATAATTTACAATAGTGACATCTACAAAGTTTAGCTTCATGGTATGCTACCACGTGCACTGAAACATACAGTGAAACGCATCATTGTGTCAACAACCCACAAAGCCTGAGGATGTGCTAGGACAGCCTGCAAATGTTGCCACACTTCCAATGCCAACACAGTATGCCCACATCTACTGCTTACTGATCCAGACTACCAAAGTTAGCACTTCAATAACAGCCATCCAGGCAGGGACAACCTTAGTAACCAGTACCTACACTTTGCAACTCAAAGCAGATATCTCAAGGGGATCTCATTGAAACCTACCAAATATTGAAAGGCCTAGATAGAGTGGATGTCCAAAGGATGGTTCCTGTGGTGTGGGAGTCTAGGACCAGAGGGACAAAGTCAGAATACAAGGACATTCCTTTAGAAACAGAGATGAGCAGGAATTCCTTTAGCAGAGGATGGTGAATCCGTGGAATTCATTGCTACAGACAGCAGTGGATGTCAAGTCATTGGGTGGATAGGTCTTCATTATAAGTGTGGCAAAGGTTATGGGGAGAGGGCAGGAGAGTGAAGTTAAGAAGGATAATAAATGAGCCATTATGGAACAGCAATGGAGACTCAATGGACCGAATGGCCTAATTCTGCTTCTGTATCTTCTGGTCTGAAAGGTTACAATATGTCATACCTGCACTCTTCTTTAGCCTCTGTAAAATTACCCACTCAAGCATTTCTTCAGTTCCTTTTTAACAGCTGCAACTGAGTCTGCCTCGGCCAACACTAAGTTTTCAAACAAGAACTCCCTGGCTCTCCAGCCATTTCCAACGAACGTGTCTGGGGACCTTCCTGCCACTCAGCCAAAAGCAAATGGGCAACTTCACGCAGGCTGCCACTCACCTGAAGTGTGCCACTTGCAATTCATCGCACGGCCTCACCCCGTGCATCCAGCTCATCGGTAATGGTTTCATTTCCCACGATTCAGCAGCCTTTGTATCCTTCTGCACCAACAGATCAGAGGATTTTCCAACGGCTTTGAAAGGCGGGATCACTGTGTATTCTGCAACAGACATACAAAAACCAGAATTGATTAGACTTTATTTAGCATATATACATTGGAACGAACAGTGAAATGTGTTGTATGACCAATGGCCAACAATATGCTGGGGTAGCCTGCTCCCATCAAGGAAGACATGTAGCATTCACAACAGGACCACCAGACTCAAAAACTGTTACTTTCCCCAAGCAGCAAGGCTGGTCAACACCTGCACCCACCAACCCACCTTCCACACCCCCAACCACCACTACTTCATCACTTCCTGTCAGTCACCCTTATGTACAGATACTCCTGTGCCTAGTGTCACTTTATGAATCCATGTATATAGGCTTTCTGATGTATTTATATTTATTGTGTTTCTTTTTATTATTGTGTGCTTTATTTTAACTGCACTTGTTTTAGCCCTGGATCAGATCTGGAGTAACAACCATTTTGTTCTCCTTTACAATTGTGTAAAGAAAATGACATTAAATACAATCTTAAAATCTTGAAGTGTCGTCACACTTCCAGCACCAAAACTTACTAACCCTAAGCTGTATGTCTTTGGAGTGTGGGTGGAAACCAGAGCATCCGGAGGAATCACACAGTCACGAGGAAAACGTTCCAGCTCCTCACAGACAGCGGTGGGCATTGAACTCAGATCACTGGTGCTGTAAAGTGTTACTCTAACCATAGTGCCACAGAAAACTACCACACACAAACATGAGAAGCATGGATAGGGTGAACGCAGATAATCTCCCCCCCAAGGTTGATATATCAGGAACTAGAGGGCCCAAGTTTCAGGAGAGAGGGGAAAGATTGAATAGGAACTCAAAGGGCTGTTCTGTTCTAGATATGGTAAATCTTTCTCCTCATCTTTCACCTGAGCACGCTGCAGCTTGCGGGACCCGAAACCAAACTCTTCAACTTTCCAGAACTTAATCTTTCTTTCTATTTCTGGACTGGGCATTTTTGCCTATATACCCAGAACTCTAAAATGAGCTATTTCAGTATTTCTGGTTACAACAAGAGTACTAATTATGAGAAGAGAAAGAGACAGCATAAAGTGAGACTTTACATCGACAGCGATCTAGTGTACAATTACCACTGCTTCTGTAAAGTTTGTACGTTCACTCTGTGACCGTGTGGGTTTCCTCCAAGTGCTCCAGTTTCCTTCCACATTCCAAAGATGTACAGCCCAGTAACTTCTGGGCATGTTATACTGGTGCTGGAAGCACGGCGACATTTGGAGCTGCCCCCAGACATCCACGGACTGTGTTGGTCATCGACACAAATGAGACTATATATTTTGATGTACCGTACATGTGACAATTAGAGCTAATCTCGTTGTAATTAGGGACAGGTGGTTAAATAGTTGCTCAGCCTGTGAAACCTACGTCCCTGGAATGAATATTAAAATAAATGTTTTGCTGCTGGTTTGGGGCAATATGTAAATACCCTCACTACAGGATGCGTACACATGGCGTGGTGAGATAGTTACCAAGTGTTTTTGAATGAAGAGTCTTTAACCTGAAAAGGTACTGAATGATTTGCTGAATTTCCTGATTTTATTTTAGTTTCTTTCCTTGAACTTGGAATATTGTGTTCCGTTCCGGTCGCATCATTATAGGAAGGACGTGGAATGCTTATGAAAGGGTGCAGGGGAGATTTACCAGGATGCTGCCTGGATAAGGGAGCATGTCTTAGAGGATAGGTTGAGTGAGCTCGGGCTTTCCTCTTTGGAGCAAAGGAACTTGAGAGGTAACGATATTGGTGACCCAGGGCAGAAATGGCTAATATGGGGTGGGATAATTTTAAAGTGATCACTACAGGAGGATGTCAGTGGTAGTTTTTTTTTAATATACAGAAGAGTGGTCGATATGTGGAACATGCTGCCAGAGGTGGTGGAAGAGTCAGATACAAAAGGGACATTTAGGAGACTCTTGGAAAGGCACATGGATGAAAGAAAAATGCAGTGCTATCTGGGAGGGCAGGGTTAGATTGATGTTACAGTAGGTTAAACAAGAGGCACAACATCACGGACTGAATGGCCTGTACTATTCTTTATGTTTTTATTTTCCTTTAACTCACCCAGGTTGTCTTTACTTGGAACGGCCAGGTGGAGAATTCCTAGAAGGAAGTTGATCACCTCAGGAATAAATCTCTTTGAGAAGGAAACAAAATCCAGGAAGAGACAACACACAAATAGTCCAGCAGCCACTTCCCGCAGCGAGGTGACCGAACACTGGGGCACAGAAAAATAATTATTTACAACTTGACAAATTCAAGGACAGCTTTGAAGTTACAGATGCACCAATATCCACTTACCCCATAAGCAAAAGTATCAAGTGGGGTTAAAAGCAACAAGTGAGCATGGAAAATGGGAAATCTGGGTCAGCAATGTATTGTAGCAGTTAGAGTAACACTATTACAGTGCTAGCAACCCAGGTTCAATTCCCCTGCTGTCTGTAAGGACCTTGTGCATTCTCTCTTTGACCACATGGGTTCTCTCCACATTCTAAAGACACAGTTGGTTAATTGTCTATCTGGGCAGTGTGGGCTCGTTACCTTCTCTATCTCAAAACAAATAAAAAGAGATATAGGAGAAGATGTTTTCTACCTTGCTGGTGTAAAGATAATATGACATAACTAAAATCACTATCATTCAAACGTAAAAAGAACATCAATAAGCTGAAAATGGTGAAGAAAAGATTCAGGAGGATGTTACTGGGACTGGAGAGCCTGATTTATAAGGAGTGGTCAGATAGCCTGGGACACCTTCTCCCTGGAGCCCAAGGTCGAGGGGTGACCTTAGGGAGGTAAACGAAATCATGACGAGCCAAGTCCTTTGCCCAGGGCAGCAGAATCTAAAACATTCTGGTGGCATAGGTGGCAGCTTGGAGAAACATCTCCAGCAAAGGAAGAGTTTTCTCCACTAGCCTGCAGGTCATCTTTGGGCAAGGTGCAGCCCCTGGATTATGGTGACGTGAAGCCATAGGGGCAGGTGGTGGATGGTCATACAAGCAGCTGGTGCATATCACAAGTCCTGGTTATGTGACCACTGACTCCAAGCTGACAATCTCTGAAGATAATGGCTGGGGGTCACCTGTCTTGTAAAGACACTGCCCGGAAGAAGGCATTGGAAAAACTCTTCTGTAGAAAAATGTGTCCAGGAAAAATCACAGTCATGGAAAGACACAGCACATAATGAACAAATGATAGGTTTAAGATGAGTGGGGAAAGATTTAAAGGAACATGAGAGGACAGATTTTCACATGGGTGCATGGAATAAGCTGGCAGAGGAAATTAAAAAGCAGGTATAACTACAATGCTTAAACGACATTGGGAGAGGTACATGGTTAGTAAAGACTCAGCGGAATACAAGGCAAATGGGACGAGATTGGATAGACATCTCACTCAGTATGGATGAGATGGGATGAAGAGCCTGTTTGCATGATGTACAGCTCTAATGATAACATAGAAGATCCTCAATGGAACATGATAGTAAACACTGAAATGTTCCCACTCATGGCAGAAACTTAGAGGGGACACAGTTTCAAGATAAGGTGGAGGAGGTAAGGTCAATTAAAACCAAGGTACTCAGAAATTTCTCCGTGCAGAGGGCAATGAATCTCTAGAATTCACTACCCCTGAGAGTTGTAGAGGTTAGATCATTATAAGTATTTAAAGTGGAGGTCAATAGCAGGGGACAGAGGGCTATTGGGATGGGGCCCCAGAGAAGGGGTTGAAACATTGTGGTAGATCATCCATTATCGTATTAAATTCTGGGATAGGCTTAAGGGGCTGAGTGGCCTACTCCCGTTCTTATTTTGTGCTAATCTACATGCCTTTACTTTCCCACTGCCTCAAAGGCACATTTACTTATTGAGATACAGCAATGAACAGGTCCTTTGAGCCAGGCCACCAGCATCTTCTGATTTAACCCCAGCCTAATCATGGGACAATTTACAATGACCAATTCATCTGGGGAGGAAACCAGAGAATCCAGAGAAAACCTCCACATTCTGCAGGGAGAACATACAGATTCCCTACAGACGACGTTGGAATTGAACTCTTAACTCAGACACCCCGAGCTGTAATAGCGTCGCGCTGTTACGCTACCATGACACCCCACAATACTTCTCAATTACTTACTAATTCTTGTACTGAACCTGTTTCTAATACCATTTGAGGCAATGTATTCCAGATAACTGACTATTCCAAAAATATACTTAACAAACCAACTACCCACAATTTTGTCTGTAAAAGATGTCAGTGGATTGTTAAGACAGGGAATGTATAGAGAACTAGCAGGCTCTGAAATAATCCCAAAAATTGCTGTAAGTGAATTAGGTTGAACATCCATATCTATAACTTTAGATAATATTCCAAACACATCCTTCTAAAAATTGTTTAAACTTACACATGACCAAAACATATGGGTTAGAGTAGCCACTTCTGCGTTACATCTGTCACAAATAGGGCTTATATTAGGAAAAATATGCGCCAATTTATCTTTGGACATATGGGCCCTGTGTAATATCTTAAACTGAATTAAGATATGGCGTGCGCAGATAGATGAATTGACTAAATAATAAATTTTACTCCATTGATTGTCTGAAAGTGAATGTTGAAGTTCTACTTCCCAGGTGCGTTGAACCCTATCATTAGGCGACATGCAAGCATTCATTAACTGTTTATAAATGATAGCTATTAATCGTTTTTGAAAAGGTTCAAGCTGAAAAATAACATAAGCCAAATTTAAAGAGGGGTAATTCGGTAAAAAATCACTTAAGAAATTCCTAACCTGTAAATATCTGAAAAAATGTGCATTGGAGATATCATATTTATCCATTAACTGTGAAAAATACATTAAACAGTCCTGTAAAAACAAATCTAAAAAAGTTTTTATTCCCTTAATTTTCCATGTTAAAGCCTTATCCAAAGTTGATGGTTTAAAAAAGAAATTAGAATAAATATTACTCGAAAGTAGAAAATCATTTAATTCAAAAAATCTGCGAAACTGAAACCAAATTTTTAAAGTATGTTTAACAATAGGGTTAAGAGCTTGTCTACCTATTCTGGAGAGCGAAAACGGAAGGAGAGCTCCTAATAAAGAAGCTAACGAAAACCCATTACTGAATTTTCCTCCAACTGTAACCATGAAGGGCGATCTTGGTCGTCTATATCATAAATCCAAAAAGCAATTTTTGGGATTTTTCCAGAGGAAGCAAGCAAAATGTCTGCTTCCGCTCAACATGTGATAGCTTTTTCAACTTTACTGGCTAGGAGAGCTATTTTGTTACACAGGAAAGAATCTAATCCACCTACTGTTTTTTATTGGGTCTCCTCCATTATGTCACGTCTAAGCTTGGAGAAAATTAGAAACTGGACATTTGATACATCCTTTAATTTTTTAACAAGTCCGGCGACCCTTTATTCAATATTTTCACATGAACAAATCTATTTATTTATTTATTTATTTATTTATTTATGTATGTATTTTTCTTTATTCTCTTTTGGGGAAAATCCTCATCCGTGAAGATTCGGAGATGACTGGAAGGATATGTTTTTTTTCTTCCCTTTTTAAAATTTTTTATCCTCAATTGGATTGCCCAATCTTTCTTTTTCTTTTTTTTCTTTCTCTTTTTTTAAATTTCAGTTTAGTTAGTGGGGTTTTTCAAATAAAATTTCCAATCTTTTTTTTATGATTGCTATGAGGAGTTGTAGTTTTTTTTAACCATTGTATATATAACAGCTTACTATTTTACCTATTTGATTTTGACATTATATACTTTGTTTTTATTATTGCTGTTTATGTCTTTTATATTATCCGTTTGCTTAACTCCTCTGATTTGTATATTCTTTATTTGAAAATCAATAAAAAGATTGAAAAATGAAATGAGAACTAGCAGGCTGAATATCATCATTCTAAATGCGCTCAATACATTTTTATCTGATTAAAGTCTTGCTTCATTCAAAGATAGACTGAAGAAATTAGCTAAGGAGCGGCTCTGAAACTCTGTTAACCAGGCCAGCTGGAATTGTTCATTTAACAGAGAAATGAAGCCATTTTATGGCACAATTAATAGCAATGGAATTCATTTCTGAAGACAGTTAAATATAGTCATGTTAAGCCTTTGGTCTGTTTTCAGACAATGCTACAGAAATTTTGACTATTTTATAAAGGATACTCATAAGGATATGGTAAACCAATGATTTACAAAAATACTGGGTTTATAACTATAAGCAAAAGGTATATAGTTGCAGTTTTATTTTTCTAGATAAGAGATAGTTGAGAAGGAATGTGACAGAAATCTTCAAAGAAGTCTAACCAACAGGAAAGACAGATGGGCATCTTGCAATCCATCCAATCAGACAGACACTAGGAAGTCAAATGTTTCATTCGGACTGTTGGAATTTAGGAGGACCAACACCTCCATCTATTAACACACACACACGCACCACCCTACCACTCATTAACACACACGCACCACCCCCTCCATCACTACACACACACCTCACCTAACGTCACTTTATGTATATACAATCACTCACTTGCACATCCGTATATTGTAGGATTGCATATATGCGTTCTTTATGCTTTTGTTTTTTAAGCTGTATTGGATCTGGAGTAACAATCATTTTGTTCTCCTTTATAATGGTGTACTGAAGAATGACAACTAACAATTTTGGATAAGGTTTGCCTTTTACGGTACTGTCAACTCTCTACGTACAGAATAAATGTGGGATTTCTACCTACCTTAGTGAGCATTTGACTCAAATGTACCAGCGCAGGGGTCACCACAGGATGTCGGAAGTCAGAGGTCGGGAAGAGAGCCCCTGTAATTTTTAGGTAAGTTAGCTGAAAGAGAACATATACTGCATCAGTGACTGAAAGCTTCAATGGAATACTTGCTGCATTTGTCCAAAGGGACAAGGAGTATAAAGTTGACATGATTACTACCAACAACCATGAGTCATTTGGTGATCTCGCAACTCATTTCAATTACCAGTTTGCTCCTTTCCTGAAGCAATTTCCTTGCTAATTGGACACAGTCATAGCGATGATGATCTGCTCCTGTAGGGTTTACTGTGCACAAACTGATACCACAAAATGACCACTCTTCAAACAATACAGCATAGTAGCAAAATGCTTTACAGCATCCTCCCAATGCTCTAGTTTCCTCCCACATTCCAAAGACATACGGTTGCTGGCATGCTACGTTCAAAGTTAATTTATTATCAGAGTACATATAGCATGTGTTAGGAGTTTGTGAAAAATTGGCATGATATCTAAAACTTTGACAAACTTCTATAGATGTGTGGTGTGGAGAGTATAGTGACTGGCTGCATCACAGCCTGGTATGGAAACACCAATGCCCTTGAACAGAACATCTTACAATAAGTAGTGGATATGGCCCAGCCCATCACACGTAAAGCCCTCCCCACTACTGAGCAAATCAACACAGAGTGTTATCATAAGAAAGCAGCATCTATCATCAAGGACTACCACCACCCAAATCATGCTCTCTTCTCACTGCTGCCATCAGGAAGAAGGTACAGGACCCTCAGGATCCACCCCACCAGGCTCAGGAACAGTTATTATCCCTCAATCATCACAACTTCACTTGCCTCATCACTGAAATGTTCCCACAACCTATGGACTCTCAAGGATTCTTCGTCTCATGTTCTTGATATTTATTGCTTTTTTATTATAATTATAAAATCTTTTTTTAAAAACTTGCACAGCTTGTTGTTTTTTGCACACTGGTTGTACGCCCAGTTGGTGTGGTCTTTCGTTGATTCTATTACGTTTATTGGATTTATTGAGTATGCCATAAGAAAATGAATCTCAGGGTTGTACAATATGACATATATGTAGATTGAGAATAAACTTACTTCAACTTTGAACCAAAGACAAAGAAACAAACTAGAATCAATGAAAGGTCACGTACAACAGATCCAGACAAACAAACCAAAGTACAAAAATCAACAAACTGTGCATATACAAAAAAAGTAATAATAATTAAATAAATAAGCAAGCAATAAATATTAAGAAATTGAGTTGTAGAGTCCTTAAAAGCATGAAGCACTGTGACACTTGCAGGCTGTCCCCAGCACAATGCGGACTGTGTTGATCTTTGACGTAAATGACACATTACACAGAATGCTATGTGACAAATAAAGCTAATCTTTATTTGTGGTGTCTCAGAAGTTGTGATGGATGCTGTGTAAATGTACGGGTCTTTTGCAGGACCATTACCATCGAGCACGTCCACAGGAGATGCTCAAAGATGACCCGGAGCAAGGAACGTCTGTGCTGTCAGCCTCTCTCAATGAGGATCCTGAAATCAAACGTTGTTTCTCTTCTGTCAGCTTTGACCTCAGGGACTTGAGGGATAACCCACTGAACAATTAGTGGCACTGACATCAACATCAGGAGTATGATATAAGACCATAAGATACCAGAGCAGAGTTAGGCCATTTGGCCCATTGAGTCTGCTCTGCCATTCCATCATGGCTGAATTATTTTCCCTCTCAACACCATTCTCCTGCCTTCTCCCCATAATCTTTGACACCCTTACTAACAAGGAACCCACCAACTTCCGCTCTGAATATACCCAAAGACTTGGCCTCCACGGCTGTCTGAGGCAATAACTTCTACAGAGACACCACACTCTGGCTAAAGAAATTCCTCCTCATCTCTGTTCTAAAGGGATGTCCTTGTATTCTGAGGCTGCACCCTCTGGTCCTAGACTCTCCCACCACTGGAAACTCTATGTAGGCCTTTCAATACTTAGGAGGTGTAACTTCAAATCTTTGTGGACCCACACATCTGTGGACCCATTCTTCACAGGACTAGTCTTTACACCGCTGTGCTTCTTGGAAAGGCTGCTGAACTCCCCAGGTGGCTTGGCTGATTTGTGGAGAAAGCATTTGAATCAAGAAATATTGAATAGATATACATTTACACAGCACCTGTCAGAACCCGCAAGACATTACAGAACACTTCACAGTCACTGAAGTAATTTTGAAGGAGTTAAGTTCAACTTATTACTTGAGAAATATGGCATCAAATAGCCATGCAAGATGATAGGGTGGTTAAGAAGGAATATGGTATGTTGGCCTTCATTAATCAGGGGATTGAGTTCAGGAGTTGCAAGGTAACGTTGCAGCTCTATAAAACCCTGGTTAGACAGACCAACCAGGGCATAGTGTTTTCAGTTCTGCCCTCCTCATTATAGGAAGGATGTGGAAGCTTTAGAGAGGGTGCAGAAGAGATTTACCAGGACGTGGCCTAGATTATACAGCATGTTTACAAGGATAAGTTGAGCCAGCGAGAATCTGTCTCTTTAGAATGAAGGAGGATGTAAGATGACTTGATAGAGGTGTACAAGACGATAAGACGCATTGCTAGAGTAGACAGCCAACAGCATTTTCCTTGCAACTTTGATTTCCAGCATCTACCGAATTTCTTGTGGAACACCATGCCAGGAGTGGTGGTAGAGTCAGATACATTTAAGAGATTCTTAGATAGGCACACAGATACAAGTAAAATGGAGGATTATGTGGGAGGCTTGGGGTAGGATTGTTCTCAGAGTTGGCTGGTACAACATTGTGAGCCGAAGGGCCTGTACTCTGCTGTATTGTTCCATGTGCTCCTTTCAGCACAACATCAACTTCTGTAATACCAACCATTCTGCTAGCTGAAGGATGCGTACTGTGTTGCAAAATAGAGGGAGCCCCCCTGCTGTTTTGTGAAGTAGTGCCCCAGTTTCGTCACTAACCAGGAATCCTGGCTAAATATGGGCAGAAGCAGAGGTTTCTCCTCCTGCTACGGTTAACCATAAATGAGTGGGGATAGTCGGAGGGTTGTAGACTTGTTCCTTCCAGTTAAGGGTAATGGGGAGAAAACAGGACAATGGTTTTGGAAAAAAGCTGTTGTGATGGAACAGTGAGCAGGCTCGATGGGCTGAATGGCCTAGTTCTGCTCCTGTATATAATGGCCTCTCCAGTGCCAAACAGTTTCTTGTTGGAGACTGCAGTTCCTGGAATCTGAAGCTAAAAGCAAAGAGTCATAGAGCACTAAAGCACAGAAACAGGCCTATCAGCCCATCTGGGTACTTGTGGAAGTACTCGGCTTCTGTGGAGGGAAATGGATGGCTGACATTTTAGGTCAAGCTGCTTTTCTTGTAGATGAATACAAGCACAGAATGGGCTATGGCAGGCTGTCAGGCCACCTTTGCCTATCTGAAGATCAAAGTACCGCATCCTGTCAATGAGCCAGACCTTTAGCGTACGTCCAGAATGACAGTAAGATCAGAAATCAGAAGGAAAGAAGCTCCATGGCACCGGTCAGTTCAGGGATGCTTCAAAATGCTTTCTAATTAATTGATTATTTATAACATCAAGTCACTTTAGTGCTTTGGAAAATGCTTCAAGTATTCTCTCTGGAACGGAAACTGCTAAAAAGACCAGATAATCTACTTTAGTTACAGAGGTTCAGAGGAGAGAGCTGCATTTTGTAGGACCCCAGGGAGACCCCGCCCCACCCCCCGTCCTTCAAAGAGGGTCACAAGACCTATTACAAAACTAAAGGGTGAATATGTGGTTAATGTCTCACTCAAAATACAGCATGTCTGGAGAGTCATTGCAAATTTTGTGCTCAGAGCACGAAGGTACTGCCTCCCATGTCTGGCTGCCTTCCAAGGAGGAAAAATAATATTCATTAGAAAAAATATCAAAAGTTACAGCAACAGCTTCAAATGGTGACCAACATCAAGATGCCAGAGGAACTCAGCAGGTCAGGCATCAGCTATGGAGGGAAATGAACAGTCAATGTTTGGAGTCAAAACCCTTCATCGGGAACACAAGTGGTGATTCTGGTTAAATTTGTGTGTTGCTCTAATGAAGGGAACTCAGTGCTGTGAGAGAACGGCATCAAATTCATTACAGCCGAAGAAAAACCGTACAATTCTTCCACATCTCAGAAATGAGCCTTCTTTTAAGGCAGCATAGCAGTTAGCCATTCATATTACTGGCAACCAGAGTCTGTGTGCTGGTACGTGACCACGTGGGTTTCCTCTGCATGCTCTGGTGTCTTCCCATATTCCAAAGATGTAGAGGTTAGGGTTCGGGAGGCATGGGCATGCTATGTTGGTGCCGGAAGCATGTAGACACTTGTGGGCTGTCCAGCACAATCCCCATTGATTTGACTCGATGTAAGCGACTCATTTCACTGTACGATTCAGTGTCAGTGGGTTAATTGGTCACATTGGGCTGGAAGGGCCTGTTACTGTGTTGAACCTTTAAAAAAATATATAAATCTTTAAAGTGAAAGGAGGGGAGTTTAAAAAAGATTTACGAGGCAAGGCTTTCTTTTAAAACACAATGTTGAGTGCCTGGAATGTGCTGCCATAGGAGGAGGTGGAAAGAAACAGATTGATAGACAAACAGGCAGGGAAAGGAAGGATATGGATCATGTGCGTGCAGTTAAAATTGAAACCATGGTTGGCCCAGACATCACAGGCCAAAGGACCTGCTCCTGTGCTGTACTATTCCATGTTGGACAGAGGAGGCTTGAATGAGAAGAGACTTTTTGGGATATGGGTAGAAACCAGCTAAAGGTAACAGCAGGTCACCGTCCCCAAAAGGTGCTGTGTTTGACAGGTCTCTCTCCCTCTCGCTCAATGCTGCCTGAGTCTTGGGTAAAGGCTGATTTATACTTGCGCGTATGGGCTACGCCGCAGCCTACACTGTAACCCTGATTTTCACTTCTACGTCACTCTACGTCGTAGCGAGCATACATTGGTGTGCGCCAAAACGCTAGTTGGCAGTGGGGTTCCTATGCCACTGTGTTGAGTTTCTTCATGAGAGACATGGACGAGGAAATGCATTTCAAACATTTTTGCATGTTGGCAGGTAGATTTGACGATTTGGTTCATCTATTTCGCATCGGTGTACGCACAGCCTACAGACATGGCGGAGAAGAAGCAACTGGAAATGCGTAGGAGGAAATCCGATGCTGCCAAGTGGACCGATCAGTTGTTGCGGTCTGCGTCGTGTGAGTAACTTTTCTGGAGAGATGCACGTCACCCTACTGCATGGGGTACGGCGTAGGGTACGCGACACCCGTGGTGTAGATGCGACGTACACGTATGAATCAGCCTTTAGGTTTAATTGACATGGTTGCGGATTGGACACTGTAGTTCATGTTATGAAGTATCTCTGGTTACAACTTTTTGCAGTGTGATCTTGATCTGGATGGACTGGAACTGTAGCCAGCAGCAGATGGACTGGAACTGTAGCCAGCAGCAAATGAACAGTGCTAAATTAAACTGAACTGAAGTAAACTGAACAGTCTGAGACTGTTTCAATGACTTCGTGGTTTGATGTTTTATAATCTGTGTTTTTTTACTCGTTTTTTGCCATTTACGTAATCTGTTATAGAACACAGAAAGTCTACAGCACATTACAGGCCCTTCAGCCCACAATGTTCTGCTGACCATGAAGCTTTTGAAGATACTCCCGAACGTTTCATTTCTAGAGCTTCATGTTTTTTTAACGTGTTGAATGTTTGATGTTTTCTTTAAACAGGTTTGTGGCTGTCTGTGGGAAGATGAATCTCAGGGTTGTATACTGCATACATACTTGATACTTTGACATAGAAAGAGGCACCACCAATATAGAAGCCAACACAACATGAACTCATGTAAGAACCAGATGGTGTGATGGGTGAACTCCAAGTTAGATTATTCAATAGTCTAGATGAAGGGTCTTGGCCTGAAATGCTGATTGTCCTCCATTTTTCTCACTCTGTATTCCCGTGTCTAATACTTGATTAGTAAAGGCCCTGGACATACATATTCAGGATGAGCATTTCAACAGGTGTGCAGCCAACCGTACTTACCTTGTCCAATTTAGGAAAACATGCCCGACCTTTAGATCGCAGCTGATCCTCTAGTTCCTGCATGCTTTGCCTCAGGGTAGACTGAGCTAAACTGCATGCCGCTTCAGGGAACATCTGGGATAAATCATACAACTGGCTGCAAAAAAAGTACAGTGCAAATTGATTTACAGCAGTTACATGTAATGACATATAGCTTCTCTTGCATTCCATTCATAAAATTAATTCATTACAACATTAATTGAGGCAGTAAAAAGGAAGGCAGTAGCAGAATGCAGAATAAAGTGTTATAATTACAGAGAAAGTGTAGTTACACGAAGTGCAAGGCCATAATGAAGTAGATTGTGAGGTCAAGGGCCTACGGGAACAGTGGGATAGAACTGTTCTTGAGCTTGTTGATACATGCTTTCCGACTTTTATATCTTCAAGTCAAGTCAAGTCAAGTCAAGTCACTTTTATTGTCATTTCGACCATAACTACTATGTACACTGCATAGTAAAAATGAGACGACGTTTTTCAGGACCATGGTGTTACACGACACAGTACAAAAAACTAGACTGAACTACGTAATAAAAAAAACAGAGAAAGCTACTCTAGACTACAGACCTACACAGGACTGCATAAAGTGCACAAAAACAGTGCAGGCATCACAATAAATAATAAACAGGACAGTAGGGCAAGGTGTCAGTCCAGGCTTCGGGTATTGAGGAGTCTGACAGCTTGGGGGAAGAAACTGTTACATAGTCTGGTCGTGACTGAGATTTTTTTTTGAAGTAGCACAATATATTGATGTGAGCAGTGTGTGGTTAATAACGTTCCAAGCCCAGCTGCGGAAGGAAGAGGGTTGGGCATGGAGCTAGCAAACGCATTCTATAAAAAACCCAAAGCTACGGAAACGCCAACAGAAGCTCCAAAGAGCTCATCCCTGGAAAAGGAAGGACCTTCACCTAGAAGATGTATGAAGTTGAGTGGTGAAAGTGGAAGCCAGGGTCCAGTCGACCTTCGGCCCAGGAAAGGGGACTCCGGCGAGCAGCTATCGGCAGCCTATGCCCCAGTAGGGATGATGGGCTTAAGAAATGTGTGATTAGTGTTGTTTATGTGGACATTAGTAACAAAATTTGACGAAGTCCCACATGCAAGGCTGGCTCAAAAGGTTAGAGCTCATGGGGTCAAAAGCAAATGGAATTCAAAGTTGGCTTGTTATTAGCAGACGGGGTAGTTTTTGTGCAGGGTTGCTTTTCTGTTTCGAAGCCTATTACCAGTGATGTATCCCAGAGATCACTGCTGGAACAGCTGTTGCTTATGATCAGTAAATTTTAAATATTAAAGAGATTGGCTTTATTTGTCACATGTACATACAGTAAAATGCATGATTTGTATACATGACCAACACATCCAGTGATGTGCTGGAGGCAGGCAGCAAGTATCGGCATGCTTCCAGCGCCAACATAGCATGGCCACAATTTACTAACCCTAACTTGTATGTCTTCGGGATGAGATTCTGGCATTGTGCTGGATGACTGGAAAACTGCAAATGTTACTCCTCCATTTAAGAAGGGCAGGAGACAGCAGAAAGGAAACTATAGATCTGTTAGCCTGACATCACTGGTGGGAAGTTGTTGGAATTGATTGTTAGGGATGAGATTACGGAGACACATGATAAGATAGGCCAAAGCCAGCATGGTTTCCCGAAAGGAAAATCCTGCCTGGCTAACCTATTGCAATCTTTTGAGGAAATTTCAAACAGAGTAGACAAAGGAGATGCAGTAGATGTGGTGTACTTTGATTTTCAGAAGGCCCTTGACAAGATGCGGCACATGAGGCTGCTTTGCAAGATGGAAATTACACAGAATGACAGAGATGGAAAAGATGGAAAGATGGAAAGCCCATGGAATTACAGAAGAGATACTAGCATGGGTGGAGCATTGGCAGACCGGCAGAAAACAGAGAGCGGGAATAAAGGGACCCTATTTTAGTTGGGTGCCGGTTGCCAATGGAGTTCCACAGAGGTCGGTGTAGGGACCATTGGTTTTTACGATGTATGTCAATGATTTGGACTTGGGGATTCATGGATTTGTAGCTAAATTTGCCAATGATATGAATGGTGGAGTGGGTAGTATTGAGGAAACAGAGAGCCTGCAGAGAGACTTAGATAGTTTAGGGGAATGGGCAAAGAAGCGGCAAATGAAATACAATGTTGGAAATTGTATGGTCATGCACTTTGGTGGAAGAAATAAATGGGCAGACTATTATTTAGATGGGGAAAGAATTCAAAATACAGATATGCAAAGGGACTTGGGAGTCCTTGTGCAGGATACCCAAAAACTTAACTTCCAGGTTTAGTTGGTGGTGAAGAAGGCGAATGCAATGTTGGCATTCATTTCTAGAGGAAGAGAATATAAGAGCAGGGATGTGATGTTGAGGATCTATAAGGCACTTGTGACACCACACTTGGAGTATTGTGTGCAGTTTTGGGTTCCTTATTTTAGAAAGGATATACTGACATTGGAGAGGGTTCAGAGAAGATTCACCAGAATCCACAGACTTCTCTTGGGCTGTATTCCCTGGAGTTCAGGAGAATGAGGGGGGATCTTATTCTGAATGTTAAAAGGCCTGAGCAGATTAGATATGGCAAAGTTATTTCCCATGGTAGGGGAGTCTAGGACAAGAGAGCACAACTTCTGGATTGAAGGACATCCATTTATAACAGAGATGAGAAGAAATTACTTTAGTCAGAGGGTGGTAAATCTGTGGAATTTGTTGCCACGAGCGGCTGTGGAAGCCAAGTCATTGGGTGCATTTAAGGCAGAGATAGATAGGTTCTTGATTAGCCAGGGCATCAAAGGGAATGGGGAAAAGTTAGGGGAGTGGGGATGATTGGAAGAACTGGATCAGCCCATGATTGAATGGCGGAGCAGATTTGATAGGCCAAAAGGCCTACTTCTGCTCCTATGGAAAGGAAACCAAAGCAACCAGAGGAAACCCATGCAGCAATGGGGAAAACATACAAATTCCCTGCAGAACCCCAAACTTACAGTTGGTAGTTACTCTAACCCAGGGCTTCCCCACCTGGGGTCCACTGACCCCTTGCTTAATGGTATTAGTCCACGGCATAAAAAATGTTGGGAACCTGTGCTCTAACCTTAATGCGACTGTGCCATGCTGTAAGTTGGCAGACTACATGAAAATTGGTTGTAGTGCTGATATTAAGAAGGATAATACATTATCAACATTATTGATTAGCTGGTAAACTGGGCGGATGGAATTTAAATACTGGTGTGTGATGTATTTTGGAAGGTCCATTAAGAGTTGTACATAAACCATTAATGGTGGTGCTCTACAGAGTATTGAGGAAAAGAGAGGCCTTGGTGATATAGTGGTGCAACGGTTATCATAACGCTTTGACAGCAATCAGTATCAGAAATGCATACAAGGCTTTTGAGATTAGGAAACTGTCTATTTCAATATGCAGAGTACACACACCCCCCCCCCCCCCCATTTAGGAAGCACTAAAATGCTCTAAGGAATGTCTTGTACTTACGGCACCATCCCATCAATTACTTTCAGTTCAGCTGGCTGCCTGGTTGCCAGCTCTCCAACATAAGCCCACAGGAAACCAAAGAAATTCTGTAAACATATTAGAGTTACATCAAGACAGATGAAGCAACAAATTCTACAGCAAAGGCCACTGCATCTTGCTGAGACCCACTCTCCACACAGCCTTGCCAATTGATTTTCAAATGTTTATCTAATTTTTCTTTAAAAATGAAACAATTTCCATGACATTCACTTCCTATGATAAATAATTTCATTGCAGCAGTTACCTCAAGAAAATTGCTCCTAAACTTTCTCCTCAATCTCTTGATATTTTTAAGTTGATGCAGTGTTAGCAAAATATTTATATCTTCCAGCTCGGTCTTCACTCATTGAAATGTAGAAGAATAAGGGGTGACCTTATAGGGGTTTATAAAATTGCAAGGGACATAGATAAAGTGAATGGCAAAAGTCACTGGGTACATTAGAAGCGGATGTTGATATGTTCTTTATTAGTAAGGATGTCAAAGATTACAGAGAAAAGGCAGATATACAAGGGGCATTTAAGAAACTCAAATAGAATTCTAAGAATTTTTAATAGGAGATTTTCTTAGATGTTCCATGCCCCCTAGTTTTATACTCCTCTACCTTTGGAAAATGACCATGATTGTCTAACTCCTCATGATTCCACAACCCCCCCCCCCCCCCACAGACTTCTTCAATCAGGGAAGAAAGTCTCAGCCTATCTAATCTCTCCTTGTATCTCAAGCCCTCCGGTCTTTGTCAAGACATTCTTGTCAAACTTTTCTGCACACTCGCTAGCCTAATAATTTCAGTCATTCACTATCTCTCTCTCTCATGCACCTGATTGAAACAAAAAATTAAGCCCACATTTACAATGGGGTTCCCAACAACAACCTTTATCACTTCATAGTTTGCGAAGTTGTAAGTTCTTGTTGAAGGAACCTGCAGCATAGAACAGTAGCCACACCCCTGCTCAACGCACTCCAGAATAATACTCACTGTGTGAAGTGCTTTAAGGAGGGACTGAGAATTTTCTCACTCCAAAATGATAGTCACTGGTTGAAATGTTTTAAGGAAGGTACAGAGAATTTTTGCAACTGTGCAGGCAGGTGAATTGCATCAGCAGTTTTACAATGTGAAATGCATATTTCACAATAATTTCTTGCAAATAATCACAGATGGCTCAGTTCACAATAAAGTTTAAAATTACTAGTAAACCAGCATTTAATAAGGCTATATAATATCACTGCAACTTTAATAGAGCATTGAAGTGCTTATTTTAACAAGCCCAGCTCAAACAGCAATGTAACATGAAGATGATGTAATTCTGCTAATGAATGAGTCTTTGTGTACATACAGTACACTAAAGTAACAATTAATGTTTATGTATTTATTTGATGGGATCTGAATACTGCTGGCAAAGTCAGCTTTTGGACACAGAACTGTAGTGCACAGCAGTGGGATATTTGGCCCATTACATCTATGCTGACCATTGTACACGGTAATACCACAGGAATTAGATTCATAGCCTTGTGTGCCCTGCCTATTCAAGTGTCTGTCCAGCTGCCCCTTAGATGTTGTGATATTATTTGACTCCACCACCTCCTCAAGCAACTTGTTCCTGACAGCAACAAAATTCTGTGTGGGAAAAGCCTCCCCTCAACACCTTACCCCGTACTTATATTGTCTGTCCAAAATGGATCGGGAAATGAGTAGTGAATTGGTTTCCTGAATTGCCGCGGTCCAACATTGAGCACAGAACGGTACAGGCCCATCAGCCTGCAGTGCTGTGCTAACCTTTCAATCTATTCCAAAATCAACCTGGACCTTCCCCCCCACATAGCCCTCCACTGTTGAGGAGGTGATAGATATGAGCTACAAGGAGGAGACAGGTAACTGGGTGACCGTCAGGAAAATGAGGAGAAATGCACATCCAGTGAAGAGTACACCTGTGGCTGTTCCCCTCGATAACAGGCATTCAACTTTAGATATTTTTGAGGGGTGACCTACCCAGGGGGAGTCACAATGACCGGGTCTCTGACTGAGTCTGGTGCTGTGGCTCAGAAGAGGAGAAGTGAAGAGAACTGATAGGAGATTCCTTAGTCAGAGGAACAGATGAGTTTCCGTGGGTGCGATAGACACATCCAGATGAAATGTTGCCTCCTTTAGTGCCAGGATCAGGGATGTCTCAGATCGGGTCCAAGGCATTCTCAAGGGGGAAGGTGAGCAGCCAGTAGTCTTGGTGCATACTGGCACCAATGACATAGGTAGACAAGATCAGGAGGGTTTGAAGAAAGATTTTGGGGAGCTAGGTGGAAAGCTGAGAAACAGGACCTCCAGGGTAGTAAACTCTAGATTGCTGCCTCCGCCACATGCCAGTGAGGGTAAGAATAGAATGATTTGGCAGGTGAACGTGTGGCTGAGGAACTGGTGCAGGGGGCAGGGGTTCAGATTTATAGATCATTGAGATCTCTTCTGGGGAAGGTATGACCTGTTGGGTTACACCTGAACCTGAGGGGGCAGGTTGGCTAGAGTTGTTTGGGTGGGTTTAAACTAATTCAGAAGGGGGATGGAAACAGGAGTAATAATGCAAAAGATGAGGTAGTTGGTTTACAAACACAGACAATGAGTAGTGAGACTCCTAGCAAGGAGAGGCTGATGACCGGGCAAAATTGCAGTCAATAGGATTAGTTGCTGTAAAAGGCGGACAAAATCAAAAAGTGTGAATACAGGATTGAAGTTGTTATATTTGAATGTGCACGGTATACGGAATAAAGTAGATGAACTTGTAGTGCAGTTACAGATTGGTATGTATGATACTGTAGGCATCACTGAATCATGACTGAAAGAAGATTACAACTGAGAGCTTAACATCGAAGGATACACATAGTATCAAAAGGACAGGCAGGAAGGCAGAGGGGGTGGTGTTGCTCTGTTGGTAAAAAAATGAAATCAAATCATTAGAAAGAGGTGACATAGGGTCAGAAGGTCTTGAATCATTGTACACAGAGCTAAGGAATTGCAAGGGTAAAAAGACCCTGATGGGCATTATATATAGACCCCAAACAGCAGTAAGGATGTGGTCTACAGATTAAAGGGAGATAGAAAATGTATTCCAAAAGGGCAATGTTTCAATAGCCACAAGGGAATTTCAATTTGCAGTTAGATTGGGAAAATCAGGTTGTTGCTGAATTCCAGGAGGGAAATTTCTAGAATGCCTACGAGATGCCTTTTTTGTGGTTAAGCCCACTGGGGAATCAGCTATTCTGGATTGGGTGTTAGTCAATGACATAATTAATTAGAGAGCTTAAGGTAAAAGGACCCTTAGGGGAAAGAGATTATAATATGATTGAATTCACTGAATTTTGAGAAGGAGGAGCGGAAGACAAATATATCAGTATTACAGTGGTTTAAAGGGAATTACAGAGGCAGGAGAGAGCAGTTGGCCTGAACTGATTGGAAAAGAACACTGGCAGGGATGATGGCAGAAAACCAATGGCTAGAATCTTGGAAGCAATTTGGAAGGCAATGGATATATACATCCCAAAGAGGAAGAAGTATTCTCAAGGCAAGATGACACAACTGTGGCTAACAAGAGAAGTCAAAGCCAACATGAAAGCCAAAGAGGGAGCATGTAATAGAACAAAGATTGATAGGAAGTTAGAGGATTGGGAAGCTTTCAATTACCAACAGAAAGCAACTAAGAAAGTCATTAAGAAGGTAAATATGGAATATGAAAGTAAGCTAGCCAATAATATTAAAGAGGATACCAAACGTTTCGTCAGATATATAAAGTGTAAAAGAGAGGTGAGAGTGGATATTGGACCTCTGGAAAACGATGCTGGAGAGGTAATAATGGGGGACAATGATATAGTGGACAAACTGAGTAAGTATTTTGCATCAGTCTTCACTGTGGAAGACACTAGCAGTTTGGTGGAAATTTCAGGTGTCAGGGGTCACGAAGTGTGTAAAATTACCATAACTCGAGAGAAAGCTCTTGGGAAACTGAAAGGTCTGAAGGTAGATAAGTCACCTCAACCAGACGATGTACACCACTGTGTTTTGAAAGAAGTGGCTGGAGACATTAGTAATGATCTTTTAAGAATCACTAGATTCTGGAATGGTTCCGGATGACTGGAAAATTGCAAATGTCACTCCACTCTTCAAGAAAGGAGAGAGGCAGAAGAAAGGAAACTATAAGCCAGTTAGTCCAACCGCAGTGGTTAGAAAGATGTTGGAGTCGATTAATATGGATGAGCTCTCAGGGTACATAGAGGCACATGATAAAGTAGGCCATGGTCAACATGGTTTCCTCAAGGGAAAATCTTGCCTGACAAATCTATTGTTATTCTTTGAAACAAGATAGACAAAGGAGAATCAGTTGATGTAGTGTACTGGGATTTTCAGAAGGCCTTTGACAAGGTGCCACATGAGCTGCTTAACAAGCTACGAGCCCACTGAATTACAGGACAGATTTTAGCATGGTTAAAGTAGTGGCTGATTGGCAGGAGGCAAAGAGTGGGAACAAAGGGAGCCTTTTCTGACTGGCTGCCAGTGACTAGTGGTGTTCCACAGGGGTGTGTGTTGGGACCAGTTCTTTTTATGTTCTGTAGCAATAATTTGGATGATGCAAAGTTTGCAGACAAGATGAAGACAGCTGGAGGGACAGGTAGTTTTGAGGAAGTACAGAGGCTACAGAAGGACTTAGACAAATTAGGAGAACAGGCAAAGAAATGGTGGATGGAATAGTGTCAGGAAGTATATGGTCATACGTAAGAAATGAAAGAGTTGACTATTTTCTAAATGGATAAAAAGTACAAAAAACTGAGGTGCAAAGGGGAGTCCTTGTGCAGGATTCCCTAAGGTTAAGTTGCAGGTCGAGCCTGTGGTGAGGAAGGCAAATGCAATTTTAGAATTCATTTCAAGAGGACTAAAATATAAAAGCAGGGATGTAATGTTGAAACTTTAAAGCACTGGTGAGGCCTCACTTGGAATATTGTGAGCAGGTTTGGGCCCCTTATCTTAAAAAGGATGTGCTGAAACTGGAGAGGGTTCAAAGGAGATTCACAAAAATGATTCCAGGATTAAAAGACTTGTCATATGAAGAGGTCTGATGGCTCTGGACCTGTATTCACTGGAATCCAGACGAATGAGGAGTGACCTAATTGATATCTATTGAATGGTGAAAGGCCGTGATAGAGTGGATGTGGAGAGGATGTTTCCTATGGTGGGATAGTCTAGAACCAGAGGACACAGCCTCACAATAGAGGGGCATCCTTTTAGAATGGAGATGAGGAAGTTCTTTAGCCAGAGTGTGGTGGATCTGTGGAATTCTTTGCCACAGGCAGCTGTGGAGGCCAAGTATTTATGTATATTTAAGGCAGAGGTTGGTAGATTCTTGATTGGTCAGGGCATGAAAGGACTAAGCTTACCTCTGGGGCCAAGGTGCAAAATACAGTACATATAGTCACACTCAGCACTCAGAACATAGCACATACAGACACACGTTGCAACCTACAACAACTTTCTACATTATCCACACCACCATCAAACTTGTTAGGGAGCCAATCAAATTAGAGAAGACACTCCTTGGTTTATGTGCAGACAGCTGAAGCATGCTCACCATTGGTATGGGGAGAATAAAAATGGGACTGTGCAAGGGGACAAGTTCAGGAGAGCTGTCTGAGGTAAGGAACTGATGACATCTTAGGTTAAGAACCTGCATTACGATTGAGAGAGGAGATGGCCAATATAAAGAGAAGGAAAGTGATGAAATAGACTGTGAGGTGATTGGTGGATTAATGAAAGGTTAAAGCTGGTGGGCAGGCAGTGGAGGGGAGGGAAATAGTGATGGAGTTGGAGAGATGCAGGAAAGCAAAGAGCAAGGGGGAAAAATAAGAGGATTATGGAGTGAGGTGCGGTGAGGGTTTGGAGGCAGTTTCTATAGGGAGATAAAGAGGAACAAAAAGGGTTACCAATACTGGATTCTGATGCAGAGGTGATAAGGGGAACCAATAGGAGAGAGGTGATGGCAGATGGGAGCAGAGCAAGGTGGGGGTGTGGGAAGCCTGTAGCCCAACTGTGCGTGAAGTGGGTGGATGGAACCAGGAGGGAGAGGGGGACAAAGATATGTGACTGATGGGGGAGGGATGCAGAGAAGAGGTGGAAAGAAATGGGAGGGTGGGAGATGGGGAGTGGTGGGGTGAGCGTACAGACTGTTTGACAGCACTGTCAGTCACTTAGGTAATGATGGAGTGTTGACGAAGATGAATACTGGCCTCTCACCCTTACTTTCCAGCCTTGATGAAGGGTCTCGACCCAAGATATCGCCTGACTTGCTGAGCTCCCCCAGCATTTTGTGTGATGTCAACATTGGCCACCCTCAAGAGCAGAGGAGGTAAGACAACACAGTTGCAATGGGGAGCCAGTCCTACACTGTGTAGAGCTTTAGCTGTCTGATTGTACTGAATAAGACAAATTTAAAGACAAAGTGGTAATTTGAGAGGGAGTGGTTCTCACTGAAACCAATTGAATAGTGAAAGGCATGGAGAGGACATTTCCTGTAGTGGGGGGCTCAGACCAGGACCAAATGGCACAGCCTCAGTGCAGAGGGATATCAATTTAGAACAGAGGTAAGGAGGGATTTCTATAGACAAAGGGTGGTGAATCTGGAATTCATTACCACAGTCAACTCTGGAGGCCAAGTCCTTGGGTGAATTTAAGTTGAACACAGGGCATCTTGCCCAGGGATATTCAATCCTCCCCCCTGTAGACAGTTCTTGATTAGTCAGGGTGTCAAAGATTACAGGGAGAAGTAGGAGAATGGGGTTGAGAGGGGAAATAAATCAGTCATAATTGAATTGTGGAGTTGACTCAATGGGTTGAATGGCATAGTTCTGCACACAAGTTTTATTGTCCATAACTCAATGGGCTGAAAGGCCTAATTCTGCTCCTCTGTTTTATGGTCTTTATCTTTTAAAGAATTGGAGCATATATGCAAGAAGCTCACCTCTAACTTGGCTTTGTTTTCTGCTGCAACACTGGGGTGGTTGCTCTTCCGAATGCGCTCCACAATCAGGCATTGCTTCTCTGCGTCCTGTCCTGTCAACAGGGACTTCAAATCTTCGTATGATTTGGGGACTGTGAAAATAAAACCCATCAGATAAGGTTCAGAATTGAAAATTGCCTCCTATGCCTTGTCTCTGCAAGAAGCAACCTAGGAGAATGGATCCACGTTCACTTAGTGGAGGCTCAGGGAGAAACACAGCACAGAAATAGGCCCTTTGGCCCAATACATCCGTGCCAACCAAGATGTCCACCCAAGCTAGTGCTTTTTGCCTGTATATGACCTAATAAAAGTGGCCACTGAGTTTATTTCTGTATGTTTGTGGTCTTCTGCTGCTGTAACCCATCCACTTCAAGATTTGATGTGATGTGCATTAAAGGATCTGCACACCACTGTTGCAATGCGTACTCATTTGAGTTACTGTCACCTTCCTCACAGTTTGACCAGTCTGGCCATTCTCCTCTGACCTCCCTCATTAACAAGATGATTTGCTCACAAAACTGATACTCACTGGATGTTTTTTTTTGTTTCTCACACCATTCTCTGTAAACTGTAAAGACCGTTGTGTGTAAAAATGCCAGATCAGCAGTTTCTGAGATACTCAGACCACTCCGTCTGATACATTGCACAGTCAAAACGCTGGAGGAACTCCACAGGCCAGGCAGCATCTATGGAGAAGAGTACAGTCAACACTTCAGGCCAAAGGGTTTTGGACTGAAACGTCAACTGTACTCTTCTCCTCAGACGTTGCCTGGCCTGCTGAGTTCCTCCAGCATTTTATAGACAATAGACAATAGGTACAGAAGTAGACCATTCGGCCCCTCGAGTCTGCACCGCCATTCTGAGATCATGGCTGATCATTCACTATCAATACCCAGTCCCTGCCTTGTCCCTATATCCCTTGATTCCCCTATCCATCAGATATCTATCCAGCTCCTTCTTGAAAGCATCCAGAGAATTGGCCTCCACCGTCTTCCGAGGCAGTGCATTCCACACTTCCACAACTCTCTGGGAGAAGAAGCTCTTCCTCAACTCTGTTTTAAATAACTGACCTCTTATTCTCAATCCATGCCCTCTGGTACTGGACTCTCCCAACATCTGGAACATATTTCCTGCCTCAATCCTATCAAATCCTTTAATTATCTTAAACGTTTCAATCAGATCCCCTCTCAATCTCCTCAATTCCAGCGTGTACAAGCCCTATCTCTCCAATCTCTCTGCGTAAGACAGCCCTGCCATCCCAGGAATCAACCTAGTGAATCTACGCTGCACTTCCTCAATTGCCAGAATGTCCTTCCTTAAACCTGGGGACCAAAACTGTACACAATATTCCAGGTGTAGTCTCACCAGGGCCCTGTACAAATGCAAAAGGACACCCTTGCTCTTGTACTCAATTCCCCTTGTAACAAAGGCCAACATTCCATTTGCCCTCTTCACTGCCTGTTGCACTTGCTCATTCACCTTCATTGACTGGTGAATTAGGACCCCTAGGTCTCTTTGCATTTCTCCCTTACCTAACTCTACACCGTTCAGACAATACTCTGCCCTCTTGTTCCTGCTTCCAAAGTGGATAACTTCACATTTATTCACATTGAATGACATCTGCCAAGTATCTGAAATTATAAAAACCTAGAATAAGAATAAATTCGTCAGTATGTAACTGGAGTTACCTGCTGATTCCATGCTAGAAAGGATGGGCTGCAAATCTCTGTCTAAATGGATGCTAGATGTTTCCTTGTTACTTGACATTGAATGTGGGCTTTCTGGCAGTCTTGCTCATTCAGCATGGCCTTTTTCTAAAGGCTGCCTGTCAGATCACCTCCCTCTGGTGCCCATCCAGTTTCTTTTTCCCCTTGGTAAATTCTTCTCTCCTACCAGATTCCTCCTTCAGCCCTTTACCCTATCCCCTCCCAGTTGCTCACTTCATCCTTCCTCACCCACCCGTCTACCTTCCCCTCATCTGGCTTCACCTATCACCTTTCCCTCCCTCAGCTTCTTGTCCTAGCTTTACCACCCCCCTTCCTTTCCAGAGATGCAACCTGACCTGCTGAGTTCCTCCAGCATTTTGTGTGTGTTGCTCGGATTTCAGCATCTGCAGATTTTCTCGTTTGTGGTTCCACAGTCAAAGTCACTTAGATCACATTTGTTCCTCATTCTGATGTTTGGTCTCAACAACAACTGAACCTTTTGACCCTGTCTACACGCTTTTATGGACTGAGTTGCTACCACATGATTGGCTGATAAGATATTTGCATTCACAAGCAGGTGTACCTAATAAAGTAGCCACTGAGAGTACATCCCTTTAAATCACTACGATCTGATTGGATCATTAAAAACTCATCTAGTTCTTTAACATCTGTCATAAAATATACCTTCCTTGTCTGGTGAACCTAGAACCTAAGTGGTCCAGCAAGCCAATCAAGTGAATTGATGACTAAGGAATGTGTAATAAATGCGCCTCTTGTCAGTGATACCAACATTTTGTGAATTAATTTAAGAACCACATACATGGCCCATGCAAATTCCTGCAGCATAGGTACATCACAACATCTCCAACAGGTCAGCAATACCAGATCCAGTGTTGGAAAGTATGGACAGTTCAGAGAAAGTTCATCCACAGCCACTCTTACTAACCCACAGGCTGATCCCCAATGCCCCAGTGATTATGGATGGTATTGGGAGAACCTGGGATTGCTGGGGAGGGACCATCTCAGGCCTCAATCCAAACAGCCCCAAAAATCATTAACCGAACTTAAAAACATAAAAAATAGGAACCGGAGTAGACCATCTGACCCATCGATATTAGAGTTACAAAGTCTCACAGCATAGCTGACTATGGTTAAGACAACTATCGTGTACAAATCCCATTTACAAGCACTAATTCTGTATCATAAGAAATAGGAGCAGAAGTCAGCTATCTGACCTGTCAACTTGTTCCACCATTCAATAAAATCATGGTTGATCCACTATTATGTAAAAATCCATCTAAATGTGTCTTAAAATATTTAATGAAGTAATTGCTACTGCTCCCCCAGGCAGAGAATTCCACAGATTTACTACTCTCTGGCAAAAGCAGTTTCTCCTCATTTCCACCCTAAATCTATTGCCCCAAATCTTGAGGCTATGTCCCCTTATTCTCATTTCACTTACCAGCGGAAACAACTTTCCTGCTTCTGTCTTATCCATGCCTTTCATAATTTTACATAGTTCTATAACATTCCCTCACAATCCCTTCTGAATTCCAATGAGTATCATCCCAGGTGACTCGAGCTCTCCTTACAAGTTAACCCTCTCATCTTCAGAACCAACCTGGTGAACCGCTTCTGCACTGCCTCCTAAAAGCCAATATATCTTTCCTCAAGTAAAGACACCAGAACTGCACACAGTACTCCAAGTGCAGCCTCACCCCTACCCTGTACAGCTGCAGCACAACCTCCTTGCTCTTAAACTCACTGAATTTTGCAATGAAGGCCAATTTTCCATTCCACACAAGTAGGAAAGATTTAGAGGAATACGAGACTAACTGAGATGGGAACCTTAGCTGACACAAACTGGTACAGTGGGTGCCCATCACTTACCAGAAAAAGTGAAAGGGAGTTCTGCCTTGGCTGCTTCCATCATGGCTTTCCTTGCTTCTTCACTTGGCGCTCTTTCTTTCCTTGGGATGGATTCAGCAGCTACACCTTCTCCTTCCCCCTTACCCTCTTCACTTTCAGACTCAGAGTCCAATTCTGACCGATCTTCATCCCCAAGGTCAGAATAGTCATCTTCATCACTTTCATTCTTTTCCTCATCTTCATCACTTTCGTTCTCTTCCTCATCTTCACCCTCATCACTGTCTACATCCTCTCCATCTTCCTCATCTTCAGCCTCATCACTGTCTCCATCCTCTCTGCTTTCCGGATCATTTTCATCACCCTGCTCCTCTTCTTCATCCTCTGGCTGCTCTAATTTCCCATCCTTTTAATAAAAAAAAAGTTAAGGTTAATCTCTAGTTACCATCTTGGACCCTGTATGTTGAAAAGCCATACATGAACAACGGAAATCATTCATCCAAGCAATATTCATTCAATTACACAATTAAAGTACATGCTTTTCCAGCTGCAAGAGTTCAGTCACGAGGCAAATTTTAAATTTATATATTTCTTTAGCTATAGCACGGTAACTGTCCCATGTGGCCCAACTATCCCATGCTGCCCAATTACACCCATGTGATACATTATGTCTTTAGGATATGGGAGGAAGCCAGAGCACCCAAAGGAAACCTAGATAGTCATGGGGAGAACGTACAAACTCTTTCCAGACCCAAGTCGCTGGTGCTGTAATAGCATTATGCTAGCCGTTATGCTACCATATCAAATTTAACTTCAGACTCTGTTTCAGTAAGTAAAATTACTCATTGGAGATTGTGGAACAAATTACCACAGGCATCATGAACATCACAGATCTTGTGGTCTTTTTGAACTTTTCTCTATTCAACTGACAGCAGGCTTTAAATTTAAGCTTCACAAGCCTTACCTTGTAAACAAGACAAGGCTTATCGACCTTGTCTAGGATAAAACCATCATTCAAGTCATCTGCAGACAAGTGTTTTTGTGTCTTACTAACTTTATCTTCAAAGTCTCCACGCATCCGACGTAATCGCTCCATCTGGAATTCAGAGATGGAATACATTATTCATGTCCTTTCAGTACATCCCTTGCACTTCTTTGCAAATTCACAATTTCAAGTTGTCCAATGGACATCAATTAATTATTTGTTAATTTATTTGTAGTAGTATTACTTTATGTGTTGTCTGTGAGTTATATGTACTGTGCCATGCACCTTGATCTGGAGGAGCGTTGTTTTGTATGGTGGTACACATATGTATGATTGATTGACGATAAACTTGAACTTGGGCTCAATTACTATGGAACTATTTACACACTGTAAGTGTTTCACACATCTAGTTTTTTGAAGAGTTCTGTACAGAATACCTCAAGTTTCTGCAGATTTTCTTGTTCCTCTTTAGCCAGTTCTTCCTTGGTCTTCAGTCGGTCAGAAGCTGGTGCTTTCGCATCGAAGAACAACTCTCGCACAATTATATCGTAATCTCCAGCCTAATATCAGAATCAAGTTTAATATCACTGGTACTTGCAGTGAAATATGTTGATTTGTGGGAGCAATACACATTTTAAAAACAACAAATTACAACAATATACAGGTAGCCCCCGAGTTACAAATGTCCGACTTACGGACAACTCGTACTCACGAACCTAGGAAGGAGAACATCGTCAGCTATTTTAAGTCATTGCCGTTGACACTGTGTTGAGTGTGTAACTTCATATTTGGCTTAAATTTTTCTTAGCAAGATTCACCCTGACCCCGCCCCCCCTCCCCCCCCACCATTCCTGTCAGATGATGGTGCAGTGAGATCAGCACCAGGCTCGAGAATGGATGTTCCAGAGTTCAATCCAGTGACAGACCGCTCCTGTGCCGGGTTGATGTCAATCCAGTGACTCCCGTACCATCCGTGCCGGGTTGATGTTGAGCTCGCAACTTGACCTTGTAAAAAAAACATTGCCACCTCCAGTTTAAATTCCCACGCGGAATATTGTGGAGGATCAAATACCCAAACCCAGCACAGCCCCCACTTGTCCCATTTAACCTGTCTCAATGAAGTGGACTTTAGGACCCAGAGAATTCAGTGCTGTGGTCCTTAGGACCCAGCGGAGGTCAGGACCCGCCGCCTACAGTGTTTCTGTTCCATTGATGGGAAGCGATCGCAATTGAAAATAAAGTGGAAATAATAAAGCTTTTGGAAAGAGGTGAAACGGCATCGGTCATTGGAAAAGCGTACAGTCGGTCAATGATCGGAACAATTTTAAAGGATAAAGTGAGAATAATGGAGCATGTGAAAGGCCCTGCCCCGATGAAAGCTACAATTATTACTAAGCAACGCAGTGGTTTGATTACTGGAATACATATGTTTCTTAAGTGTTTTATATGCATAGAAAGGTAAAATATATATTATATACTAAGACAAACGTTTGACTAACTGACGCTAAATAATACCGGATGTACTTGTTCTGACTTACATACAAATCTGACTTAAAGAAGGACTCAGGAACTGAACTCGTTCGTAACCCGGGGAGTGCCTGTATATAAACAATTACACAGGTAGTGCAGAAGGAGTGCAAAAAAAAAAGAAAAAATAATAGGAAGACCCAAAAATTAAAAGAAAATTTTTCAAAGCATTAGTCATAACGTAATGCAGCACAGAGCGAGGCCTTTCATACTAATTTGTTCACGTGAGCCTAATTGTCTTCCTGAGCTATGCCTACTGGCCCGAATTTGGCCCATAACTCTTTAAACCTTTCCTATCCACAAACCTGTCCAAATATGTTTAAAACATTGTAACTGCAGCCACCTCTACCACTTCCTCTGGTAGCTCGTTCCACATATCCACCAGCTTCTCTGTGGAAAAAGTTGCCCTTCAGACCCTTTGTAAATCTTTCTCTTCTCACCTTAAAGTTATGTCTCTAGTTTTATATACCTGTTCCTGCAAAGACCGTACATCATATCTATGCCCTTTATGATTTTAAATAGCTCATCAGCCTCTTTCACACCAGGGAAAACTGTTGCAGCTACCCGTCTCTCCTTGTCACTCACGCTCTCCATTCCTGGCTTCAGTGACTGAGTTCACTGCACGTTCAGATCAACTACTATATACTGCTGCTTATTCTTTATGCAAGTGCCCCGTCCACCCCTCTTCATCTCCCCTTCTCACAATAACCCACTGATTTTACTTCTCCACTAACATTGAAGAACACTGTACAGGCCCTTTGGTGTGCAATTCTGTGCTGATCTTACAAACCCCATTTCCAGAAAAGTTGGGATCTTTTCCAAAATGCAATAAAAACAAAAATCTGTGATATGTTAATTCACGTGAACCTTTATTTAACTGACAAAAGTACAAAGAAAAGATTTTCAATAGTTTTACTGACCAACTTAATTGTATTTTATAAATATACACAAATTTAGAATTTGATGGCTGCGACACACTCAACAAAAGTTGGGACAGAGGCATGTTTACCATTGTGTTAAATCACCTTTCCTTTTAATAACACTTTTTAATCATTTTGGAACTGAGGATACGAATTGTAGTAGAGTTGCTATTGGAAATTTTGTCCATTCTTGCTTGATATAAGACTTCAGCTGCTCAACAGTCCATTGTCTCCGTTGTCTGATTCTCCTCTTCATGATGTGCCATACATTTTCAATAGGAAATAGATCTGGACTGGCAGCAGGCCAGTCAAGCACACGCACTCTGTGTCTACAAAGCCACGCTGTTGTAGCCCATGCAGAATGTGGTCTGACATTGTCCTGCTGAAATAAGCATGGACGTCCCGGGAAGAGACGTCACCTTGATGGCAACATATGTCTCTCTAAAGTCCTAATATACACCTCAGAGTCAATGGTATCTTCACGTACATGCAACTCACCCAAGCCGTGGGCAATGATGCACCCCCATGCCATCACAGATGCTGGCTTTTGCACCTTTCGCTGATAACAATCAGGATGGTCGTTTTCATCTTTGACACGGAGAACTTGACGCCAGTTTCTTCCGAAAACTAGCTGAAATGTGGACTCATCTGACCACAGCACACGGTTCCACAGTCTTTCGGTCCATCTGAGATGAGCTCGGGCCCAGAGAACTCGCTGGCGTTTCTGCATAGAGTTGATGTATGGCTTCCTCCTTGCGTAATACAGTTTCAAGTTGCATTTCTGGATGCAGCGACGGGCTGTGTTAAGTGACAATGGTTTTCCGAAGCACTCCCGAGCCCAGGTGGCTATAATTGTCACAGTAGCATGACGGTTTCTTAGGCAGTGCCGCCTGAGGGCTCAAAGATCACGCGCATTCAACAGTGGTTTCCAACCTTGCACTTTACGCACTGCGATGTCTCGGAATTCTCTGAATCTTTTCACAACATTATGTACTGTCGATGTTGAAAGACCTAAATTCTCCACAATCTTGCGTTGGGAAATGTTCCTTTAGAACTGAATAACAATTCTCTCACGAATTTTGGCACAAAGGGGTTAGCCACGACCCATCCTTGCTTGTAAAGACTGAGCCTTTGATGGACGCTACTTTTATACCCAGTCATGATACCTCACCTGCTACCAATTAGCCTGCGTAACGTGGAGTCTTCCAAACCAGTGTTACTTGAATATTCTGGGCACTTTTCAATCTTATTTTAACTCTGTCTCAACTTTTGTTGAGTGTGTTGCAGCCATCAAATTCTAAATTTGAGTATATTTACAAATTACAATTAAGTTGGTCAGTAAAACTATTGAAAATCTTTTCTTTATACTTTTGTCAGTTAAATAAAGGTTCACATGAATTAACAAAACACAGATTTTTGTTTTTATTCCATTTTGGAAAATATCCCAACTTTTCTGGAAATGGGGTTTGTATAACCTACTCCGAGATCAATCTACCCCTCCATTCCACATAGCTCTTCATTTTTCTATAATCCACGTGCCAATCTAAGAGTTTTGTAAACTCTGATGTATCTGCCATTCCCATAATCCTTGGCAGAGCATTCCATGCACCCACCACTCTGTGTAAAAAAAAAAACAAGACCTCTTACATCCCCCCTGTACTTCCTCCAATCACCTTAAAATGATCCCCTTCGTATTAGCCATTTCTGCCCTGGAAAAAAGTCTCTGGCTAACAAGATGATAAGATGCCTCTTGTCATCTTGTACACTTCTATCAAGTCACCTCTCGTTCTCTTTCGCTTTAAAGGAAAAAGCCTAGGCAGCATGTTAATAAGTTTCCTCTGCACCCACTCTAAAGCCTCTACATTCGTCCTATAATGAAACAACCAGAACTGAATACAATCTTCCAAATATGGTCTAAACCAGAGTTTTGTAGAGCTCTAACATTACCTCGTAGCTCCTGAACTCAAACATCTCCATACTGTTACAGCATTTAACTCAGATGAATTAATTTTTTTTTAATTGTGAATCCTTGGCAAGTGAGTCTGCGCCTGGATAAGCAGATTCAGGATAAAGATCTCCCATCAATAATGAAGTAAGAAAGGACTATGAGAAATGGAAGAGAAGCAGATGAATGGGGGATGTGGTATCCAGATGCTCTTCCTTTCCCCTGTATCCAAGTAATCAGCTTAAGTTGATGGCAGGAATGGCTGAGGTCCCCAGAATCACTCACCTTGGGCTTTTCCTCCACTGGCTCAATTTTAGGACCTTTTTGAGCCAACAGGGAATGGATCTCCTTCCAGTCTTTGTCCAGTTTCTCAGTCAGCTCCTGCGCCTTGTCCCGCTGCACTTGCCGCTCGTGCTGCTCAAACAAGAACAAGCTTTCATAAACAAGGATAGCTTTAGAAGGGGGTTGAATGCAAAATAGGAATACGAACCAGGCATTACTGAGGCTGCTGCCAGAGATGTGCTTACAGCTTTTATCTCCTTATCCCTAACCCAATATTTGAAGGCATAAATAAAATAGATTTGGAGATAATATTTCCATTAAAGACTAACTTTATTTGTCACAGGCATTGTTTTTGCTATAACAACCAACACAGCCCGAGGGTGCACGGCATGCAGCCATAAGTGTTGGCAACATAACACACCCACAACTTATTAACCCATACACCTTTTGGAACGTGGGAGTAAACTGGAGCACCCAGATAAAACCAATGCAGTCACGGGGTGAATGTACAAACTCCTTGCAGACAACATCAGGACCCTAACCATCCAATCAGTGGTGCTGTAAAGTGTGACGCTAACTACTATGCTACCGTGCCACCCTTTAGTGGGAGAGTCTAGGACCAGAGGGCACAGCCTCACAATAGGACAGAGATAAGGAGCAATTTCATTAGCCAAAGACTAGTGAATGTTTAGAATTCATTGTCACAGACTGTTGTGGAGACCAAGTGATTATGCATATTTAAAGCAGAGGTTGATAGGTTCTTGATTTGCAAGGGTGTCTGTCGAAAGTTTAGGGGAGAAGGCAGGAGAATGGGTTTGAGAAGGACAGTAAATCAGCCATGATTGTATGGCTGAGTAGACTCAATTGGTGAATGGTCTAATTCTGCTCCAGTGTCTTTTCAAAAGGCTTTTGACAAGGTCCCACACAGGAGATTAGTGTGCAAACTTAAAGCACACGGTATTGGGGGTATGGTATTGATGTGGATAGAGAATTGGTTGGCAGACAGGAAGCAAAGAGTGGGAGTAAATGGGACCTTTTCAGAATGGCATGCAGTGACTAGTGGGGTACCGCAAGGCTCAGTGCTGGGACCCCAGTTGTTTACAATATATATTAATGATTTAGACGAGGGAAGTAAATGCAGCATCTCCAAGTTTGCGGATGACACGAAGCTGGGCGGTGGTGTTAGCTGTGAGGAGGATGCTAAGAGGATGCAGGGTGACTTGGATAGGTTAGGTGAGTGGGCAAGTTCATGGCAGATGCAATTTAATGTGGATAAATGTGAGGTTATCCACTTTGGTTGCAAGAACAGGACAACAGATTATTATCTGAACGGTGGCCGATTAGGAAAAGGGGAGATGCAACGAGACCTGGATGTCATTGTATACCAGTCATTGAAGATGGGCATGTAGGTACAGCAGGCGGTGAAAAAGGCAAATGGTATGTTGGCATTCATAGCAAAAGGATTTGAGTACAGGAGCAGGGAGGTTCTACTGCAGTTGTACAAGGCCTTGGTGAGACCGCACCTAGAATATTGTGTGCAGTTTTGGTCCCCTAATCTGAGGAAAAACATTCTTGCCATACAGGGAGTACAGAGGAGGTTCACCAGATTGTTTCCTGGGATGGCAGGACTTTCATATGAAGAAAGACTGGATCGTCTAGGCTTATACTCACTGGAATTTAGAAGATTTGAGGGGAGATCTTATTGAAACGTATAAAATTCTAAAGGGATTGGACAGGCTAGATGCAGGAAGATTGTTTCCGATGTTGGGGAAGTCCAGAATGAGGGGTCACAGTTTAAGGATAATGGGGAAGCCTTTTAGGACCGAGATGAGGAAAAACTTCTTCACACAGAGAGTGGTGAATCTGTGGAATTCTCTGCCACAGGAAACAGTTGAGGCCGGTTCATTGGCTATATTTAAGAGGAAGTTAGATACGGCCCTTGTGGCTAAAGGGATCAGGGGGTATGGAGAGAAATCAGGTACAGGGTTCTGAGTTCAGCCATGATCATACTGAATGGTGGTGCAGGTTCGAAGGGCCAAATGGCCTACTCCTGCACCTATTTTCTATGTTTCTTTGTTTTATCATTTTATTCAAGGGAAGATATCCTTGCATTGGAGGCAATTGAGGGAAGGTTCACAAGGTTAATGCCTCAGATGAATTGGCTGCCTTGGGATAAAAGGTTTGGGGAGGTTGTTCTTGTTCCTACACTCAGTGGAAATTTTTATTTATTTATTTTATTTCATTTCATTTTATTTATTTTTAGGGGAAATGAGAGGTTGGGAATGGATGCCATTCTGAGGGAATTTGGGACAGCAGCTACTGAGGAAATACTTCCCCAGTAGGGGAATTCTTGATCTAAAGAAAAGCTCAGAATGAGTTTTTAGCCAAGCAGTAATTGGGATTTAGAGGGATATGGACCAAACCTGGGCAAATAGAAAAAGCTTGGGAACTGCACCAGTCAGCAAGGATGAGTTGGGCCAAATTGTACTACTCCAGGAGGAGGAATTTTGTTTCTCAAAGTGATGTGTACCTTTAGAATTCTCCAAATGAGCTGTGGAGGTGGAGGCACTGAATACAGTAAAGGCTGTAAGGGGAATTCAAGGGACTGGTAGGAAAGTGCAGTTGAGGTCAATATTAGATCAACCATGATCTTACCAAATGGTTATGCAGGCTGGAAGGTCCTTTGGCTTTCTCCTGCCCCTACTTTTGTTCTTAAAAATAAAACAGTCAAGCCCTTCAATTGTACTTTTTTTTGAACACAGCATTGCTTTAGTCAGTGTCATACAATATGGAAAGACCTTCAACCCATTAATCCACGTCATTTGCCTGCAAGTGGCTCAAATCCCCTTAAATGTTCCCTTTCCAAGTATCCATCGGAAACCTTTTAAATATTTTTAATCCTCTGGCAGCTCATTCCATATACTGACCACCTTCTGGGTGAAAAGAATACGTACACAACGCTGGAAGAACTCAGCAGGTCAGACAGCATCCGTGAGAAAAGAGTAGCCAATGTTTCGGGCCGAGACCCTTCATCAGGAATGGGGGCGAAGAGAGGGCCGAAGCCCAGTAATAAAGCCCTCTCTTCGCCCCCATTCCTGATGAAGGGTCTCGGCCCGAAACGTTGGCTACTCTTTTCTCACGGATGCTGTCTGACCTGCTGAGTTCTTCCAGCGTTGTGTACGTATTCTTTTATCCACAGCATCTGCAGTTGAATTTTTGTGTTCAAGGTGAAAACGTTGTTCCAAAGGTTGTTATTAAATCTCTCCCCTTACCTTAAACCTGCACCCTCTAGCTCTCGATTCCCCAGCCCTGAGTAAAAGACTGTGTATAGGCTCGATTTATACACTCCTAAAAAGATCATTCCTCATTCTCATAGGCTCCAAAAACAAAAGTGCCAACTGGCTCAACCTCTCTCCATAATTCAATATGGAATTTAAAACAATACGTGCCCAACACAATAAATTGAAATAATCAACTACTTAAGAAATTAAACTTCTCTTCCTTATCTTACACTGATTTACAATGAAAGTTTTCATTCATCAACTGTTCATGTTGATAGTTCAAAGACAAGGCAGGAAGGTGGAAACAGCCGATATTCACAACTCTAACGGTGAAATGTATGAGGGAGTTCAGAGTCTTGGACCAAAACATGGACTGTTTATTAAATCAGGGGATTGCTTCATCGGATACCTCCACTCCATCTGCCATAAAGCAGAACTTCCCTCTGGCCAAACACTCTAAATGCAATTCCTATTCCGAGGTGTCGGTCCACGGCTTCCTCATGTGCCAGGATGAGGCTGGCCTCAGGGTGGAGGAGCAGCTCCTTATATTCCGTCTGGGTTGTCTCTAGACTGATGGCACAAACACCTGCACTTTACAAATGGAACCTTTGCTATCAACATTATTCTTAAAGATGCTGGGATGAGTTATGACACCCCAGAGCTTCACTTGAACTCTGCCATGGACAGTCCCAAGCTCAGCTGTGATGGAGGAGGGTTGGGCGTGGGGCTAGCAATCCCATCCCGTAAAAACCCAAAGTGACAGAAACACCGACACTCTGACCTCATTCCAGACAGAGGAAGGATCTTTGAAGATGGGCTTCACCTGGGGACAATTTGGAAGGCAGGCCCAGGAGAGAGGGCTCTAGTGAGCCTCTGTCGGCAGCCTATGCCCCAGTAGGGGTGATGGGCTTAATGAAGGAGCTTCTATTGGTTGCTGGAAATGCATTCACACTCCAGGACTTGAATTCTTCTCCTCCCAAAGATTTATCCTCAGTGTGTCCAAAGGTGTGGAGTCTTGAAGCCAATAAATACATTTACCTAATGATTATACACTACGTTCTACCAGCATTGTCACTCCTCCTTCTGCCCCACTGCTGAAACCCACCCAACTTGTTACTTCCACCTCCCTTATATTGGATTTGTTAATATTTCCACATTAACTGTCCTTATTCACAGCCTCACCCTTGGTTTTCAATGTGAAGGACAGAGGGGTTAAAAGCCTTCATCCGGCATATATAGTGTTTACTCCGTGAGCTTCATGCGAACAAGAAAGTTCCTTGCACCCTGATGATTCGGACAATAAACCAACCTCAATCTAATGTGTTCAAACATGTAGCAAGTCCAGTCCATCCACTGCCTCTGCACAAGCAACATCTTAAATTTATCAGTCATAGAGCACCATAGCACAGAAACAGGCCCTTTGGCCCATCTAGTCCCTGCCAAACTGCTATTCTAACCAGTCCCATTGACCCATGACTGGGGCCCTCCATACCCCTCCCATCCATGTATCTATCCAAACCTCTCTTAAACGTTGCAATCAAACCCACGTCCATCACTTCCTCTGGCAGTTTGTTCCATACTTGCATCACCCCCGAGTGAAGTTCCTCCTTAAATACTTCAGCTTTCACTCTGTGACTTCCAGTTCTAGTCTCACCTAACCTCAGTAGAAAAAGCGTGCTTGCTATTCCCCTCATAACTCTGTATACTTCTGATATCCGTATCGTCATGCCTTTACTGATCTAATCTCTGAAACCTCATAACCATCAGTGATGTCAGCCCTCTGTTTCTTCAGTACTCTGAATACTTGCTGCCGCCACCTGGATTTTCTCACAGGTCCTGCTCTCTCTCCTGTTAAGATGCCCCTTAAAACCAAGGTCACGTCATTTCAATATCTCCTTGTGTCACTTGATGTCAGATTTTGTCAAGACATCTTGGTACATTCCGTATGAATGTCGCTAAACCGCCTCTACTGCGTCACTTATTCTCTGTCACTCCAGACTCTCCATCTAACACCGCAAATTGCATGCCCTTAACATTTGTTCCAATTCTGCTTCACCTTTAAAGAAACTGGTGTTCATGTATCTCCTGAAGGCCACCTCCTTTGTAGTTTAATCCCCAGTAAACTTTTATAGTCTCCAGTATCCCATGAAGCTCTCTGAGGCATCCTATTATGTGAAGTTAGTATGAGAGGAAGCGAGTGTTCTAACATTAAACATCACCAATATTCACAACCCACAGCTACAGGCAAAGTTCATGTGGCTAAAGGCAGATGGTGTGGTAGATTGAACTGTTGTGTTACAATTCCCCACTCTATCCTACCCCCAGTGTCCTGCAAAGTGTACCTTCTCCTTTTTGGATTTAATGATAAGTTCTTCAATGAACTCTCTCCGGGATTTGGGCTTCTGCTCCTCTTCATCACCTTTAGAAGATGCTTTCTTCTGTAACAAGCCACCACCTCCAAAGTGCGCGGCAGCCGTGAACTCCGCTGTGGGCAGTGAGAGAACATGTTACTCAGGAATCAGCGAATCCTTTACTTAAACAAAGCCTCCTGGCGCCTGGAGTTACTGTTCTTAATTTTTGTAATCTTAGTACTATTCAAGCTAGGTTGATAAATCAGTGTAAAGATCCTTCCAAATATGCTGAGAGAGGATTAAAATTGCAAAGGTATTAAATATAATCTTCCAGCCCTAGCCAACATAACTACAGATATCAATCCACTCTAAGGGAAGGAAGCAAAGACGGAATTTATAGGCCAGTTCGCTGAGGTGTTGGTCAGACCATACTTGTGCGTCTCTTAACTAAGGATGTGCTGGCATTGGAGAGGGTCCAAAGGAAGTTAGGAGAATAATTACAGGAAAGAAAGCGTTAACTTATGAAGAGAGTTTGATGGCTCTGGGTCTGTATTCGCTAGAGTTTAGAAGAATGAGGGAGGATTTCACTGAAAGGCCAAGGTACAGTGGATATGAAAAGGAAGTTTCCTATAGTGGGGAATCCAGGACCAGAGGACACAGCCTCAGAATAGAAGGACGTCCCTTTAGATTAGAGATAAGAAGGAATTTCTTTAGCTAGATGGTGGTGAATTCAGTGCTGAAGATGACCATGGAGGCCAAGTCATCTAGTATACTTAAAGTGAAGGTTGATAGTTTGATTAGTTAGGCTGTCAAAAGTTATGGAGAAAAGCAGGAGAACAGAGTTGAGAGGGATAATAAATCAGTCATGATGGAATTGTGGAGTGGACTTGACAGACCAAATGACTTAATTCTGCTCTCATGTTTCCTAATTGTTTTACCTTTGCTCAATAGGTAAGGGGAAAGATTTATTAGAATCCAAGGGCAGTATAGATCATAGATCCAAAGTTCAAAGCAAAATTTATTATCAAAATATGTATGTTACCTCTGTGATCCGTTTTCTTGCAGGCATCCACAGGAAAATAAAATACCACAGGAATTATGAAAAACTACACATAAATAAAGACTGACAGGCAAAAATAATACTGAGAACGAGGGTTGTAAAGAGTCCTTGAATGTGAGTCTGCTGTAGGTTGTAGAATCAGATCAGAGTTTAGGTGAGTGAAATTATTCACATTAGTTCAAGAGCCTGATGGCTGGAGGAGAGGTACTGCTCTTGAATCCAGTGGTATGGGGCCTAAAGCTCCTGTACCTCCTGCCCAGTGGTAGTAACGAGAAGAGGGCATGGCCTGGATGATGGGGGTCTATGATGATGGATGCTGTCTTCTTGTGGCATTTTGCTCAGTGGCAGAAAGGGCTTTCTTCTCTGATGGACAACCACTTTCCACCATTTTCAGCAGGCTTCTGCATATTATAGGAGAGGGTAATTTGTGATACTGTGGCGACCCACTTCCCAGCGCAATCAAACCGGCTCACAAAGTGGCGTGTGCCGGAATTGAGACTGGTCCCAAAGAGGGCGCCAAGCCTGCTTCACCAGCAAGGGGAAAAGCCCGCGCGCGGGATGGGACTGCGAATACGCGCCCCCTACAGCATTCCCACCCGGGGAGGGCGGGAATAGGAAGGCTTTAAAGCGAGGCCGCAAAGTTTAAATAAACCTCTTTCGCAACTACAGCTCACCGACTACGTGTCGTTATTTCAGCGCTGCGTGTAGCACACCACTACAATACTTTCCTCAGGATTTCTTTACCAAAGTGCTTTTCAAAGCAGTGTAACTGATCAGCGTTCGCGTCAGTTCCCATACTCACCAGAGAGTTTGCCTTTTTCTTCCGTGTCACTGTCGCTGTCTGGTCTGTCATTGAAGGTCTCAATGTCTGCCAAAGACTGCCCATAATGGGTCAGATCCTCATCCTCGTTCAGGTTGTAGATGCTCTTCTTCGTGTGGAGGCGCTAAAACAATACCAATGACGATTAAGAATCTAAATGGGCCTTAAGTGCAGTCCACTTAGGATAGGTAAATTAACAAAGGGTGAATAAAGAAAGAAATATATCATCTCAATCACAAATCTTTGCTGATGATTGTGCAATCGTGGCAATTGGCCTCTCAGGCCTAACGAGCCACGCCATCCAATTACACCCACATGACCAATTAACCTACCAATCCGTGTATTTTTGGAATGTGAGTGGAAACCAGAGCATCTGAAGAAAACCCACACAATCACAGGGAGAAAGCACAAACTCTTTATTGACAGCAGAGGGTCGCCTGCCCTGCAAGTCATTATGCTAACCATTACGTCACTGTGCCGCCCCTTTACAGTGAAATGTGTTGTGTGCATCAATGACAACACAGTCTGAGGATGTGCTGGGAGCATCCTATAAGCGGTGCTATTCATCCCGTGCAACATAGCATGCCCACACTTATTAGTCCTTATCCATACACGTGTCTTTGTAATGTGAAGCACCCAGAAGAAACCCATGAAGTCATAGGAAGGACATATAAACCTCTCACAGATGACATCAGAATTGAACTCTGAACTGTGTCACATCGAGCAAGTTGTAATTGTGGCATGCTAACCACTCCGCTACCATGGTGCCCTAACATCTGCAACGGATTGAAATTATTTAGCAAACATTTAGACAGAAAGGTTTCATTTCCTCTTGTGGAATGAGTGGGAATGAAATCAGAATCATAATCGCAAGACACTTTGCAGACGCTGGAAGTCCTAAGTAATACACGCAAAATGCTGGAGGAACTCAGCAGGTCAGGCAGCACCTATGGAAGTGAATAGTCAATGTTTCAGGCCGAGACTCCTTCAACAAGACTGGAAAGGGAGAAGAAGCCAAAATAAGGTGATGGGTGGAGGGGAAGGAGCACCACTGGTAATAGACAAGGTGAAACCAGATGAGAGGTTAGGTGGGGGTGGGGGGAATGAAATGAGAAGCTGGGAGGAGATAGATGAAAGAGGTATAGGGTGAAGAATTCATGGTTAACTCAGAACAGGAAACGAATCAAAAGAAACTGATAAAGCTGCAAGGAATTGGTTTATTATTGGCACATGAACCAAAATACATTGAAAAGTTTGTCTTGCATAGTTGTCAATAGATCAGATCATGATCATTGAGGTAGAACACAGTAAATAATACAATGCAGAATGAAATGTAACAGCCACAGAGCAGGTAGACAAAAAGGTGCAAGATCCTAACAAGGCAGATTGAGAGCTCAAGAGTCCATTTTATACAAAGGAGGGTGAGGGAAGGGGATACCTCTGATCAGAAGAAATCAGAGGGACCCTGGGGATAAGCTGTATTTGCTCAGTGAGTGAATGGGAGCAGTCAGAGCGAGAGTGTAGGCAAAAGGATTCACCTCCTGTGCCCCTGGTCACGTGATTCCATTGTACATCCCATCTGGCTTTACAAACTTATACCTCAACAACAACTGCCGCCATCACACTTCCCAATGTACAGCGGTTCTCTCCTTTGATAAACCTGGAGTGTCTCCCCCAGGAAGTAAGACTATTAAGCATGACAATCCTACAGAATGGTTACAAGGTGAAAAACCAGGAAACCTAACAATGGGGAGGCACCAGTCTCTACCGTCTGTCTTCCCCATATTTCCATGGTTTTTGGAAGGATAACCAGGATCATGAAGAAATACTGGATAAATACCATCCGTAAGGAAGCTCAAATCACAGCTTACATGGGTCAAAGAATACCTGAGACTCAGGTCGGCTGGCGTTTACAGGAATCCCTGTGAATGCACAGCAATGTAAATTGGCCAAACAGGACGCATGGTGTAAACACTCATCAAGGAGCACAGGAGGTGTATCCATTTGGGTTACCCGGGGAAATCGGCAATAGCAGAACACTACATTCACAATGGCCATAGGATTGACTTTGACAGCACAAAGCCACTGTGCCACGCCAATGGCTTTTGGGATTGCCTGGTAAAAGAAGCCATTGAAATAAAACTAGTGGAAAAGAATTTTAACCAAGACGAATGTCTTACTCTAAGTCAGAACTGGAATTCTTCTGTAAACAAGGTGGGAGAGCAGAAACCTGACTGAATGAGGTCCAACCAATAAGGAGTGAAAATAAAATGATTTCACTACTTTAACAAGTTAGGAATTACAAAGAATTTGAAGGTATCGACAATGTTACAATGAAAATGAAGATTTGGAGGATGCAATGATCTAAAGCAATGTATGAAGGTTGTCCATTATCTGCACTAGGTGTCTGTGCTGAATTTATTTACAGTCAATCAAAAGAACATGGCAAATAAATTCCTCCATTGATAATTATTAGGAACCAATACAACTTTATAGCACTGCAATAGCAATAGTTGTGTTCTAAATTATTACTCAGATGGTAGTCTGTCTTTTTTTTATATCTTTTAACTATTTCTATCCAACTTTGTCTAATCGAGGCTGCTGCTTAATTGGGCTAAAATGTACTGGTCCCAATGTATGCCAATTAACCAGAATCCACCATACTAATTGAAATTCATTTCCTTGTGGACGTTCACAGCAAATATAAAGAAACACAATATAATCAATGAAAAACCACACACAAAAAGATGGACAACCAACCAATGTTCAAAAACAAAAATTCAAATAAAACAAGTAATAAAAATGAATAAACTGTGAATAGAGAATATGAAATGATGAGTCCTTGAAAGTGAGTCCATAGGTAGAGGGAACAGTTCAGTGTTGGGGTAAGTGAAGTTATCCCCTCTAGTTCAAGAGTCTAATGGTTGAGGGGTAATAACTGTTTCTGAACCCAGTGGTGTGTGCCCTGAGGCTCCTGTTCCTCCTTCCTGATGTCAGCTACGACAACAGCGTGGACCTAAAGTTACAAGTCTTCCAATGATAAGCTGTAAACCAGGCTCAAGAGAGCTGAGTACTCAGTGAAGAAATACCTATACCATTCAGATTGGGACCACTTTCACTAAACTGTTTCATTTTCTTTTTTACCTGCCGCTCCAGAGAGAATCTCTTTGCCATCTTCTCATCTTCTGTTAACTCCGTATCATATTCACCAAACCTTTTGTCTATAAATGTATTGGTCTTCCCCTGGCTTTGGTACTCTTTCAGCAGAGTCTCTGTACGCTGGAAAATGAGAATAATAAATGCAACGTAAGTGTTACCAGTAAAAACAAACAGCCCAATGTTAATGCTATTTATTGACATCTAGCTTGAATAAACCCAAATCTCTTATAGCCATTGTTTTTTTCAAACAAATCTCTTTGATTCACTGGGAATCAGTTATAAGTGACAAGATGCAGAACACACTTAGATTTTGAAAGACAAAAATTATGGCACAAAATCTGTTAGTGCAAATGTTTGTTACGTTACCTTTCTCAGATGGCATACAGGCGTGAGTCAGATCAGCTGGTTGAGTGGTGTCACAACAACCTTGTACTCAATGTCAGCAAAACCAAGGAATTGATTAAGGACTGCAGGAAGGGAAACACACACACACCAATCTTCATTGAGGGTCAGCAGTGGAAAGGGTGAACAAATAGCAGGGGAGCTGCGTGGCCTCAGTTAGAGTGAGTGCTAGGTCTCAACCTGCAGTGTTGCCTGTTTACAGCTGCCCAGGAGAGAGGCATCGGAGCCGGTGCTCTCTGTCCAATCTGAAGTCAGTGCTGCCCCCAGTGTTCACTCGTCAGCAGAAAAGCCCTTTTGCAGATTTCTATGACATTCATTAACTCTGGCTTGGACGATAAATTTTTGTGTGACTATATTTTAACCAATATCTTGCATAAGCTTGCTATCTTATATTTGCCATATGTGCCTTGTGCTGTGTGTAACTGTTTGGACTGTGTTTTGTACCTTGGCCCTGGAATAATGCCATTTCGCTTGGCTGTACTGATGGATATTCATGTGTGGTTGAATGACAATTAAACTTTGAAACTGAGGTTACTGAGTATCAACACCTTAATGAATCTTTCCTGGGCCCAATGCAGTCACGGAGGTGCCTCATCAGCGACTCCACTTCAAAAAGAGTTTGAAAAGATTTGGTACATCACCAAAAAACACTTGAAAGTTTCTATCGATGTCCAGAGATGTGTTGACACATTCTGACTGGCTGCAGAATGCTCTGGTATGGATGGATCGCTGCACAGGATCACAAGAGACTGCTGCATCACAGACACAACCCTGCCCACTATCAGGGTCAATCCCCACTATCTGAGGCAATGCCTCAAGAAAGCAGCATCCTTCACTAAGGGCCTTCACCACCTGCGATATTCCCTCTTCACATTAGACAGACATACTTTATTGATCCTGAGGGAAATTGGGTTTCATTACAGCCGCACCAACCAAGAATAGTGAAGAAATATAGCAATATAAAACCATAAATAATTAAATAATAATAAGTTACTCATGCAAAGTGGAAATAAGTCCAGGACCAGCCTATTGGCTCAGGGTGTCTGACACTCCAAGGGAGGAGTTGTAAAGTTTGATGGTCACAGGTAGGAATGACTTCCTGTGACGCTCAGTGTTGCATCTCGGTGGAATGAGTCTCCTGTGCCTAACCAGTACATTATGAAGTAGATGGGAGACATTGTCCAAGATGGCATTAAACTTGAACAGCATCCTCTTTTCAGACACCACTGTCAGAGAGTCCAGTTCCACCCCCACAATATCACTGGCTTTACGAATGAGTTTGTTGATTCTGTTGGTGTCTGCTACCCTCAGCCTGCTGCCCCAGCACACAATAGCAAACATGATAGCACTGGCCACCACAGACTCGTAGAACATCCTCAGCATCTTCTGGCAGATGCTGAGATTACTACCTGGAGCCTGAAGATCCACACTCAACGATTTAAGAACAGCTCTTTCCTCTACACCACCAGCTTTCTGAATGGTCCATGAATATGATTTCAGCGTTCAAAATTTGCTAGCAACTCTCAAACTTCACGTTTACTTACTTACACAATAAGAGCACTCACAATCTACCAGCAAGTTCTGGCCCACCACCTTTCTGTTTAGTGGAGAGTTGTAGAACGCACATCATTTAAAAGAAAAAAATACACACCAAAGGAAATAAATAGGGTAGACATTTAACTAAATGATCCTCATCAAGAACTTTCCTCATTTTCTGTGAAAGACCATAATATTCAGAGAAACTCCAGAACCAATGTCCTGTCTGGCATCTGCTGCTGACAGTCAGAGACACAGTGCAGCACTGAACACTCCTACTTGTTACAAGCACAAGTAATGTAAATTTCAAAGAACATACGTATAAGATCATAAGACATAGAAGCAGAATTGGGCCATTCAGCCCACCACTGCATCATGGCTGATCCCAGATCCCACCCAATCCCTTACACCTGTCTTCTCAGCATATCCTTTGATGCCCTGACCAATCAGGAAACGATCAACTTCCACCTTAAACATGCCCACAGACTTAGCCTCCATTGCAGATTGTGACAGAGCATTCCACAGATCCACTACTCTCTGGCTAAAAAAGTTCCTCCATACCTCTGTTTTAAAAGGTCGCCCCTCAATTTTGAGGCTGTGCCCACTAGTTCTGGATGCCCCCACCAGACGAAAACATCCTCTCCACATTCACCCTATCTGGTCCTTTCAACATTAGGTAGGTTTCAATGAGATTCCCACACATTCTTCTAAATTCCAGTGAGTACAGGCCCAAAGCTGCCAAAAACTCCTCATATGTTAACTCCTTCGTTTCCTGAAACATCCTCGTGAACCTCCTCTGGACTCTCTCCAATTATAACACATGCTTTCTGAGATATGGGGCCCAAAACTGTTGGCAAAAGTCTAAGCACAGCCTGACTAGAGTCTTACAAAGCCTCAGCATTACCTCCTCGCTTTTATATTCTGTTCCCCTTGAAATAAATGCCAACACTGCATTTGCCTTTTTTACCACACTCATCCTGTAAATTAACCTTCTATGAGTCTTGCACGAGGACTCCTAAGTCACTCTGCACCTCTGATGTTTGAACATTCTCCCTATTTAGATAATAATCTGCACTATTGTTCCTTTTACTAAAATGCATTACCATTAGTTTCCCAACACTGTATTCCATCTGCCACTCTTTTGCCCATTCTTCCAATCTGTGTAACTCCTGTTGAAACTGTTACCCACCCCTCAGCACTACCTACCTCTCCACTTAGCTTCATATCATCTGCAAACTTTGACACAAAACCATCAATTCCATTATCCAAATCATTGATAAATGATGTGATAAGTAGTGGTCCCAATACTGACCCCTGAGGAACACCAGTAATCATCGGCAGCCAACCAGAAAAGGCCCCTTTTCTTCCCACTTGCTGCCTCCTGCCTGTCAGCCATTCCTCTGTCCATGCCAGTATCCTTCTTGTAATGACAGGATTTTTTCTTGTTAAGCATGTGTAGCACCTTTTCAAATGCCTTTTGAAAATCCAAGTAAATGACATCCACTGCCTCTCCTTTGTCCACCCTGCTTGTTACATCCTCGAAGAACTCCAACAGATTTGTCAGGCAAGGTTTCGCTTTAAAGAAACAATGCTGACTTAGACTTATTTTATCATAAGTCTCCAAGTACCTCGAAACCTCATCCTTAATAATGGACTCCAACACTTTCCTAACCACTGAGGTTCAGCTAACTGGCCTATAGTTTCCTTCCTTTTGCCTTCCTCTCTTCTTAAAGAGTGGAGTGACATTTGCAATTTTCCAGTCCACTGGGACCTTGTCGGAATCAAGTGATTCTTGAAATATCATGACCAATGCATCCGTTATCTCTTCAGTAACCTTCCACTGGACTCTGGGATGTAGTCCACCTGGCCCAGGTGACTTATCCACATAAGACCTTTGATTTGCCCAGCACTTTTTCCTTTGTAATAGCAATGTCACTCACTCCTGCTCCCTGACACTCACGGATTTCTGGCTCACTGCTAGTGTTGTCCACAGTAAGGACAGATGCAAAGTACACATTAAGTTAATCTGCCATTTCTTTGTCCCCCATTATTAATTCACCAGCATCATTTTCCAGTGGTCCAATATCAAGTCCCAGCTCCATTTTACTCTCTATATAACTGAAAAAACTTTTTGTATCCTGCTTGATATTATTGACTAGTTTGCCCTTATATTTCATCTTTTCCCTTCTTATAGGCCTTTTAGCTGCCTTTTGTTAGGTTTTAATAGCTTCCCAATCATTCAACTTCCCACTCACTTCTGCTACCTTATATGCTCTTTCCTTGGCTTTTACGCAGTCCTCAACTTAACTTGTCGGCCACGGTTGCCCAGCCTTGTTTTTGAGAACTTCTTCCTCTGTGGGACATATCTACCCCGTACCTTGTGAACTATTCCCAGAAACTTCAGCCACCTCTGCTCTGCTGTCATCCCCGCCACTTTCCTCTCTAATCCACCTGGGCAAGCTCCTCTCTCATGCTTCCGTAATTCCCTTTATTCCATTGTGATACTGATACATGTGACATATGCTTCTCCCTCTCAAATTACAGTACGAATTCAATCATATTATGATCACTCCCTCCTAAGGGTTTATTTACATTAAACTCCCTAATAAGATTTGGGTCATTACACAACACCCAATCTAACACAACCTTTCCCCTGGTAGGCTCAAGCACAAGCTGCTCTAAAAAAACATCTCGTAGGCATTCAACAAATTCCCTCTCTTGCGATCTGACACCAGCCTGATTTTCCCAATCCCTTTGCATATTGAAGTCCCCCATTGTGTCATTACCCTTATTACATGCCCTTTCCAACCCCACATCTTGGCTACTATTTGGAGGCCTATATATGATTCTCCTAGTGTTTTTTTTACCCTTGCAGTTTCTTAATTCCACCCACAAAAATTCAACATTCTCTGACCCTCTGTCACCTCTTTCTAAAGATGTAATTTCATCTCTTACCAACAGAGCCACACCACCGCCTATGCCTTCCTGCCTGTCCTTTCCATACAAAGTATATCCTTTGTTAAGTTCCCAACTATGGCCATCTTTCAGCCACAACTCAGTGATGCCTACAACGTCACACCAACCAATCTCTAATTGCACCACGAGTTCATCCACTTTATTCTGAATGCTATGTGCATTTAAATACAGCACCTTCAGTCCTGTAGTCTTCACCATTTTGTATTTTGCCTTTGTGGTACAATTTAACTCTTGCTCTGTCTGCATTTGTACCCAATCTTCAGCTTGTCCCTTCCTTACATTCATGTTACATCCATCATCTGCTTGTAAACCTGCTGGCTGATCCTCAGCTCTGTCATTCTGGTTCCCATCCCCCTGCCATATTAGTTTAACCACCCCCAAGAGCTCGAGTAAACCTGCCCTTGAGATTCATTTTCTCTTCCGGGCACTTACAGGAAAATAAAGAAATACAACAGAATTAGTGAAAAACTACACATAAATAAAGACAAACAGCTAACGTGCAAAGGAAGACAAACTGCAAATTGAAAAATACATATAGAATTCCTGAAAGTGAGTCTGTGGAACCAGTTCAGTGTTGAGGTGGGTGAAGTTATCCACATTAGTCCAGGAGTCTGATGGATGGAGGGGAATACCTGTTCCTGAACCTGGAACAGACTGAAGGCTCCTCTCCCTCTTGCCCAATGGTAATTCACAAAAACTGAAAAGCTGTAGTGTATAGCTGAGGGTTTGCAGTCAACCGACCCCTGACCAGGAGATACAGTGTTGGCTAATTAACTAACTAGGACTTCATTCCTTTAAGGAAATCCAACTGTAAACTGAAACATGGGAATAGCACAGTGGGTTTGATCAGACAAGGCAGAATATCCCAGGCTACCACTGGTCAAAGGGTTTAGCCTTTAGGAGGGCATAGGAAATGTCCTGTAACGATGGACAAGAGCATTCGCATCCAGCTCTCTAATATGCTAACTTGCATACCACTCTGATATATCCCTTGTGACATCAGCTCAGACGGGCATTTATTGTATTCAGAGTTATAGCACAGTAACATTCTCTTCCAGCCCAACGAGCCCACATCGCCCAATTAAACTCATGTCACCAACTTAGCTACTAATGCATACATTTGAAATGTTGAGGATACCACAAATTCATGGGGAGATCGTACAAACTCTTTACGGGCAGCAGCAGAAGTTGAACCCAGGTTGCTGGCACTGTAAGTGTTATGCTAACCGTCATGCTACCATACAACCTTTCACCAAAAACAGGGACTCCTCTTGCTCTGTGAGAGCAACTGCTCCATTGCTTACGGAGTAACTGTCCTGGTTAAGCTGATCATACTCTTTTGGCATTCCCACATCCGGGCAGACTTCTCCCAAACCCTACGACCTAACCAATTCTGTTAGGAAATCTTCTGTTTCCTTGGTGCTGTGCAGTAGGTTGGCATGGAGATTTGGGGATGGGAATAAGATGTAGCAAAAGCCAAGCATCATAGTCACGATGTTGAAACCACTACTTGGAATTAGTGTAATTTTGGCAAATGTACAAGTACAAACCCCATTTCCAGAAAAGTTGGGATCTTTTCCAAAATGCAATAAAAACAAAAATCTGTGATATGTTAATTCACGTGAACCTTTATTTAACTGACAAAAGTACAAAGAAAAGATTTTCAATAGTTTTACTGACCAACTTAATTCTATTTTGTAAATATAGAAATTTAGAATTTGATGGCTGCAACACACTCAACAAAAGTTGGGACAGATTTAAAATAAGATTGAAAAGTGCACAGAATATTCAAGTAACACCGGTTTGGAAGACTCCACATTAAGCAGGCTAATTGGTAGCAGGTGAGGTATCATGACTGGGTATAAAAGTAGCGTCCATCAGAGGCTCAGTCTTTGCAAGCAAGGATGGGTCGTGGCTAACCCCTTTGTGCCAAAATTCGTGAGAGAATTGTTAGTCAGTTCAAAAGGAACATTTCCCAATGCAAGATTGCAGAGAATTTAGGTCTTTCAACATCTACAGTACATAATATTGTGAAAAGATTCAGAGGATTCAGAGACATCTCAGTGCATAAAGGGCAAGGTCACAAACCACTGTTGAATGTGCGTGATCTTCGAGCCCTCAGGTGGCACTGCCTAAGAAACCGTCATGCTACTGTGACATTTATAGCCACCTGGGCTCGGGAGTACTTCGGAAAACCATTGTCACTTAACACAGTCCGTCGCTGCATCCAGAAATGCAACTTGAAACTGTATTATGCAAGGAGGAAGCCATACATCAACTCTTTGCAGAAATGCAGGCGAGTTCTCTGGGCCCGAGCTCATCTCAGATGGACCGAAAGACTGTGGAACCGTGTGCTGTGGTCAGATTAGTCCACATTTCAGCTAGTTTTTGGAAAAAACAGGAGTTGAGTTCTCCGTGCCAAAGGTGAAAATGACCATCCTTATTGTTATCAGCGAAAGGTGCAAAAGCCAGCATCTGTGATGGTATGGGGGTGCATCAGTGCCCACGGCTTGGGTGAGTTGCATGTATGTGAAGGTAGCATTGACTCGGAGGCGTATATTAGGATTTTAGAGAGACATATGTTACCATCAAGGCGACGTCTCTTCCCAGGACGTCCATGCTTATTTCAGCAGGACAATGCCAGACCACATTCCGCACGGGCTACAACAGCGTGGCTTTGTAGACACAGAGTGCGTGTGCTTGACTGGCCTGCTGCCAGTCCAGATCTATCTCCTATTGAAAATGTATGGCACATCATGAAGAGGAGAATCAGACAACGGAGACCACGGACTGTTGAGCAGCTGAAGTCTTATATCAAGCAAGAATGGACAAAATTTCCAATTGCAAAACTACTACAATTAGTATCCTCAGTTCCAAAACGATTAAAAAAAGTGTTATTAAAAGGAAAGGTGATGTAACACAATGGTAAACATGCCTCTGTCCCAACTTCTGTTGAATGTGTTGCAGCCATCAAATTCTAAATTTGTGTATATTTACAAAATATAATTAAGTTGGTCAGTAAAACTATTGAAAATCTTTTCTTTGTACTTTTGTCAGTTAAATAAAGGTTCACATGAATTAACATATCACAGATATTTGTTTTTATTGCATTTTGGAAAATATCCCAACTTTTCTGGAAATGGGGTTTGTACAAATATATGTATTTTTGGCCGGTACAGTGAAAAACTTGTCTTGTATATGAATTAAGGTCACAGACAGTAAAACAATAATAGAGTACAGAATAAAGCGTGACAGTTACAGAGGAAGTGCAGTTCTGGTAGACAGTAAAATGCAGGGTCATTACGAGGTAGACTGGGAGGTCAACAGTCCAAATTATCATACTAATTGTCTTATAACAGCAGGTGGAAGCTGTCCTTGAGTCTGGTAGTATGTGGTTCCATGGGAGAGGAGAGAAGAGAAAATCAAAATCTATTTGTTATCACTGATGTACAGATGCTGTGAAATTTGTGGCAGCAGTATAGTGCAAAAAATTAAAATTACTAAGTTATAAGAAGAAATATTAAAAAAACAAATAAGTCATGTAAAACAAAGCAAAATAGTGGGTTAATGAACCATTCAGAGATCTGATGGCAGAAGGGAAGAAGCTGTTCCTAAAACAACTTCAGGCTCCTGTACCTCCTCCCTGATGGTCGCAATGAGAAGGGGGAATGTCCTGGACTGTGAGGGTTCTGGAAGATGGATGCCACCCTCTCGAGGCATCACCTTTTGAAAATGTTCTCAATGGTGGCTGAATGTCTAGAGTGGCAGGGGTTTTTGTTTATGCTAGCTGCTTTACTGAGTCAGTGGGGAATGCAGACAGAGTCCATGGAGGGGAGGCTGGTTTCCGCAATGTGCTGAGCCGTGTCCACAGTTCTCTGCAGTTTTCAGGTAGTCTCGAGCAGAGAGTCCAGATAGGATGCTTTCAACTGCATTTCTATTTTTTTTAAATGGCAAGGTTGAGAGGCAGGTGCCAAATTTCTTTAGCTTTCTGATGAAGTAGAGGTGTGTGTGAGAGCTTCTGTATCAACCTGGATGACTTAGCAATTTACAAGCTGCAGGAAAACAGCAGGGAGCAGAGAACTAATAAGACAGCTCCTGCAACGAGCCTACAAATTCAATGAGTCATCATCACTACCAACACAAACCCCCCCCCCAACCACACCTATGCTCCATGAATCAGCATTAAAATGCACAATATATATCTTGTATAAAAATATAAACTCTCACTTTTTTGATGGATTTGGATCGAGACACTCCAGGCAGACCACGATCATGCTTTGTCTTTCGGCCAAGGATGTCGAACTTCTGTTTGTTTATCTTCACCTCAAACGGATTGGCCTTGATGTCTCTTGTGGGCTTGTTCTTCCGTACTTTATCAGAAGCAGCCTTCTTCTTGGCTTTCCCCATCTTTTACAGACCTGAATAAATGGCAGAAAGAAAGAGTATTTTTCAATACAAACTTTGCCTTTCATATACTACACGTCAGTGCCCAATGCAATAAGAAACTTGGGAGCCAATACTTTTAAATATTGTGTAAAGTTATATCAAGCTTGGATAAGCTATCACTACTTTAGGTTCCCAAATCTGGTTTGGTGGGTTCCAAGATGTTTCATCAATTGGCAAACTACTGGATTCCACACTTCCATTAGATACTGAGCCTGTCACTGCAGGGCCCAAAGCATTGTTGAGGATCCCTACCACCAATCCCACAGTCTCTTTGACTCACCACTGTCAGGAATGTACAGGAGCATCAGGACTAGGACTAACAGACTGGGTAACAGCTTCTTCCTTCAGGCTGTGAATACCCTGCCATCACTGAGGTCTCATCACCAGGACAATGAGCTGCTTACCTGGCTACTGTACACTACATGCATTTTGAATTATATTTTATTAATTTACTGTTTTGTAGTAGTATTCTGCCACCTGATTTCTGAATGGACTGTTTGTGTGTGTGTATATGTATAATACCGTAAATCAAGTTTACTTGATTATTATGCATTGCATTATACTGCTGCCGCAAAGACAGCAAATTTTTGACATGGAAATTTGACCTAGGAGGGTTACAATTACCAAATTTTAAGAATTATTACAAAGTAAATCAACTTAGATTTATTGCATCTTTTTTTGATGAAGATAAACCAGCAAGGATTAGAATAGAATTAGATAAAATAGGAGAAAATATACCAGAAGATTTTATATACAAATAGGAATCTCCTATATTAAAACATTTGATTATCTTATGGAATAAGATAAATGTTGATGATGATAAAGAAATCTTTATTAGCAAAGAGACCTTTTATTCAAAATAAACTTATTCCTTTTACAATGGATAATCAACTTTTATATAACTGGTTTCAAAAAGGGATTAGATATATAGGAGACTGTTTTGAAGGAGGTATATTAATGTCATTTGATCAATTAAAGAATAAATACAAAATATCAAATAACACTTTTTTTGTTATTTCCAATTAAGGGCTTATTTAAGAGATAAACTGGGTCAAACAATATTATTGCTGAAACCTAATAAAATAGAAACTTTAATTCAAAAAGGAAAAATTTAAAAATTTATTTCTTGTAAGTATTGTTTGATTCAAAAACAGGCAATTAAACAAGGAATTCATAAGTCTAGACAAAAATGGGAAACTGATTTGAATATTAAAATTGAAGAAACAAGTTGGTCAAGACTATGTATTGACAGTATGACAAATACAATAAATGTCCGACTAAGATTAGTACAATATAAATTTTTACATCAATTATATATTACACCACAAAAAATAAACAGATTAAACCCAAATTTATCTGATCAATGTTTTCAATGTAATCAAGAAATTGGTACTTTTTTACACTCTACTTGGGTCTTGTTTTAAAATTCAACCTTTTTGGACAAATTTAAGAGTTTTACCGGAACAAATTATTGGAACACAACTTCCACATAACCCAATATTATTTTTTCTAGGTGATATTGAAGGGATAAAACTGGAACCCAAATTGAACAAATATCTGAAAGAATTCATAAAAATTGCATTGGCAGTAGCCAAAAAGTCTATTGCAGTTACTTGGAAATCGGATTTATACTTATCATTGGAAGAATGAAATTTTCAGCTGCATTCGACTGGAAAAAAAATACTTATAATTTAAGAAATAAATATATTTCTGAAAATTTGGCACCCTTATTTACAAAAGATAAGATTAAATATATAGGTGCTCCCAAGATAAAATTATTGGTCATCTGGGGAAAGAAATAAATATATATATTAAAGCTATTTTGAACTGCATGGAGCATGTGGGGATCTTCCGATATCCAGGCACTCTTCCTTTCTTTCTTTTCTTCTTTCTTTTTTTTCCCTCTTTTTCATATATATAGGGACATTAGGGGGAGGGGTCAAGAGGAGGGGGGAGGGCTGATATTATTTCTTTCTATTCTGTAACCTATCTGAAAAATTTTTAAAAAGACAGCAAATTTCATAACATATGCTGGTAACATTAAATCTGGTGTGTGTGTGTGTGTGTGTGTGTGTGTGTGTGTGTGTGTGTGTGTGTGTGTGTGTGTGTGTGTGTGTGTGTGTGTGTGTGTGTGTGTGTGTGTGTGTGTGTGTGTGTGTGTGTGTGTGTGTGTGTGTGTGTGTGTGTGTGTGTGTGTGTGTGTGTGTGTGTGTGTGTGTGTGTGTGTGTGTGTGTGTGTGTGTGTGTGTGTGTGTGTGTGTGTGAGAGAGAGAGAGAGAGGGAGATTGATTGATTTCGTTTGGCTGTTCAGTTGGATGACTAAAACTCCTTACAGCATACAAATGAAAAGTAAGCTCACTACATTATCCTTGAAATCCAACATTTTCCCCTCTGAAGTTCATATAAGAAGTTGAAAGGCAAAGTGTCACAGAAACAGGCCATTCAGCCCACCGTCTATGCCGACCACCAAACACCCTTTGCACTCATCCTATACGAATCCCAACGTTTTCTCATCCACACATTACCATCAGATTAACTCCTCCATACACAAGAGGACGCAGAAGCTGGAATCTGGAACAGACAACCTGTTGGAAGAGCTCAACAGGTCGAGCAGAAGCTGACTATTTAAACCATTGTCGTGACCAACACGTTCTCTCGGCTCCCCGCACTTCCCCCCGGTCTCCCGGTGAGCCCAACACTCCCGCCGGTAACCATGAAGTGAGACAATCTGCCATCTCCCCCGTTACCTCGGTGACCACTGCTCTTCTGCCCCACGTTGTCCCGAACCGGTGCGGCGAAGGTTAAAGGTCACAGCCCAGAGCGCTTTTGGGATCCAGAGCTTCCGCTTCCGGCCATCTGGCAGACCCGGATCCGCCATCTTTGTTAGGGGCAACTGTAGCTTGCGGGAGAGCTGGGTGTGACGTACGGTTGTATTTCTTTTAGTGCAATGATGCCCCTTATCACTAATTATTGACTGATAACCTAGCCATGTGCTTTCATTCTTAGCTTTCTCTGCAAAATGAATATACAATCTCTGAGTGCGTGCATTTACTCGATGTGTAGGTGTACAGACACAACGCATTGGCGACGACTGCGAATCTGAATGTCGACGGGTTCAGTTACGGGACGACAGAATTCGGGGGAAAGAGTGTATCAGAACGAACACGTGAGTAACAGTGCCCGTTGCACAGTGAGAGACGCACAACTAGTGAAAATAACGTGACGATGGCTTCAGTCGGGAAAGTTGACAAATTTGATAGTGCTATTGAAGACTGGGAATCGTATATCGAGAGGGCTGTACTGTATTGTAATACTAACGAGGTGGATGATTAAAACAAAGTCTCCACGCTTCTTAGCTTAATGGGTACTAAAACGTAGTCTGTTACTCAACTTAGTAAAAGCAAGCAAGCAAGACATTCAACAAAATTGTTGAAATTCTACGAACTCATTCCCATAACTGCTAGTAATAGCGGAGAGATTTAGATTTCACAAAAGGACCAAAAGGTGAAAGCATTTCTGAATACATTGCAGATCTGCACAAACTTTCCTAATACTGTGACTTTGGAGATGGACTTTCTGATGTACAAAGGAACAGGCTTGTATGTGGCTTGCATAGTCAAAGCACTCAAAAGAGGCTATTACCCAAAAGAGACCGAAGCTTAGAATGGACATTGACCTCAATGGAGACAGCAGCATAGGGTGTCTCAGAAAAGAGAAAAAGAGTTTAGAATGTGAAACACACAAAATGTCCCTGAATGGTTCAAAAAGTCAAAAATGCTGTTGTTGTGGCAAATCTTCCCATGATACAAATGTTCATAGAAAAAGTTTACAGTATCGTAGACAAAACCACATAGAGAGAGTGTGCAAGTCTGACAAAAAGCACAACCAAAGAGAAAATCCACACTGAAAAGTTTCAAACACAAAACTGAACAAATACATAAAGTGACTGAATGTGAAACTGAATCAGACAACACAGAGTCTGACAAAAGTGAGCTGTCAATGCCAAGAACTGCTTGGTATAACTGAAGAAGATCACAAAATCATATAGATCACAACAAATGTGTCTGGTGTAAAACTGAAAATGGAGTTGGATACATGGTCAGCTTTGTCTGTAATTTCTGAGGCTGACTACAACAGATTGTTTTCTAAGCTACCATTAGAAAAGACCTACACAGGCAAAAAAGTTTCTCCCACAGGCAAACTGAAACTGAACATGACGTAGGGAAGCAAAATACAGCAGTTAGAGCTTTATGTATTGGAAAGTGGAGGGCCAGCACTTTTCTGATGTGACTGGTTGAGAAAAATCCAACTAGACTGGCACTCAATCAAAGCTCTCAGTGTGGCATCAGCAGGCAACTACAGCCCAAATAGTAGCACTAACCAGAGACTGTCACAACTGCCTAATGCTAATGAGAAGGTGTTTGAGAAGGAGATTGGTAAACTCACGAAATGAAGGCCAGAATTGGCAGCACCAAGGTTCCAAAAAGTGAGTCCAGTGCCATATGCATCATGTCCTAAAGTGGCTACTGAACTGAAGAGCTTGGAGGCATCTGGAATTCTCTCCAAGGCTGAGTGGAGTGATTGGGCCATGCTCAATGTCCCGGTGATCAAGTAAGGGGAGGCCGGAGCTGTTTGCATATGCAGGGACTTCAAAGTGAACATCAGCCCAGCGCTGTGTGCCGTGAAGTATCTTCCGCTGGAAATAGAAGACGCTTTTGCATCTTAGGCAGGTGGGGAGAGGTTTTCAAAGATTGACTTGTCACAAGCATATCTGCAACTGGAGATTGAGGAGTTAAGCAGGAAGTTCCTCACAATCAACACTCACAAGGGACTGTCCCAGTATAATCATCTCATCTTTGGCATCGCATCAGCTCTAGCAGTTTGGCAGAGAATGGACCAAGTGCTCCAAGATATCCCAGGAACACAATGTTACCTTGATGACATCATCGTGACTGGTAAGAATGATGAAAAGCACCTCCAAAACCTTGGTAAAGTGCTTACCAGGCTGAGTGAATATGGTCTGCGTGCAAAGAGAGACAAGTGTGAGTTTTTCAAGGATGAGATCTCATTGTGGACATGTCATTGACAAGTGTGGCTGACAAAGGTCATGAGAAGATTGAAGCAGTGCTGCAGGCACCCAAACTGGAAAATGTTTCACATCTGAGCTCATTCTTGGGCCTTGTAAACTACCACCACCGGTTTCTACCAAACATTGCTACAGTGCTGACCCATTGAACAGACCGTTGCAGACAGGAGCAAAGTGGGAATGGTCAGAAAGATGTGAAAGAGCGTTTAAGGAAACAAAGAAACATCAGATGAACTGCTCAGCCATTATGACCCATCCCTGCCCATCAAACTGGGTGCGATGTGTCCCCTTATGGCATTAGAGCAGCTTTGTCATGCTATGAAAGATAGATCTGAATGTCCAGTGGCACTTGCTTCAAGATCACCGATGAGCGCAGAACACAACTATACACAGATCAATCGAGAGGCTCTTAGTGCAATACAGGAAGTAAAGGAAGTTCCATCATGACCTCGACTAGTCACAGACCACCAGCCCCTTGCATCCATTTTCAATCCCAGTGATGACTGCCACCCAGTTATACTTTTCCAAGGAACCCACTTTCAAGACATAGAGTTCAACACTGACGGCTCGTCACATCTTCTGCTGTCGACAACTGGAGCAGGAAAGTATTCACTCTGTGACCCAGCAAAAGTGAACCACTTGCTAGTAACAAATTATGAAATGCAAAGGAAATGAGGAACAACCTGACTTCTCATGGTAACCCTGTGTTTCCAGAGTTCTCAGGGAGACGAGACCAGCTGTGTACGTCTAAGAATGCTGATGTGTGGATCTTGTGTTGTGGTTCCCTCTAAACAGCACACCAGGGTGTTAGAGAATTGGCGTGAAGGACACCTACGCACAGTGTCAAGCTGAAGCGTCTCACCTGTAGCTACATGTGGTGGCCATGAATAGATAAATTGAATGCTTCCCCAAAAGCTGTTCGGTATGGACCTTAGCGCCTTTATACCTGTAGGGGTGGTCATAGTCACCATGGCAAAGAGTACATATTGACTTTGCATGGCCATTCATGGACTCCATGTTTCTGAATGCTGTGGATGCTCATTCGAAGTGGCCAGAGGAAAGACTGTCTCCACCCTGAGGTCTATCTTCTCAAGAAATAGCTTACCCAAACTGTGAGTGACAACAGATCATAATACATGTCAGAAGAGTTCAGACTATTCATGAAGAAAAATGGCAAAAAAAAAATTCAAGTCAGTTCCTCAGCACCCGGCAATGGATGGGTCAGATGAAAGGTTTGTCCAAACCTTCAAAAAGTCTTTTAAAGTGATGAACAAGGTGGACAACTTTCTTTTTGTGTATCGGAACTCTGTTCATGCAATGACAAATCAAACACCTGCAATGCTGTTCATGAGCAGGAATCTGAGATCTGGCATTGACCTCCTGAAACCAGAGCTACGGAAGGAAGTGCAGAATAAAAAGTTCAGTCAGGTCCCGGGTAAAACGGCAAGGAGCTTTGAGGTTGGACAGGAAGTCCTCACGTGTGAACACCGAGAAGACAAGTGGACACCTGGTAGGATAGCTACAAGAACTGGACCACTGTTGGATGTTGGAGATCAAACATGGAGATGTCATGTGAACCAGATACTGGATGCTCAGCCGACGAACACATTTGGGCCGTCTATGTCCAATGAGACGGACACATTGCATCCACCGGACTTGCCTCTCTGTGTTGATCGTGTCACTGACAGCAACGTGACACTTACAATGGAGAAAGTTGTCTTTGATAAGACATCTGTCAAACCTGATGCCACTCTACAGGTCCAGAGATGCTATCCTGAAGAAAACAGCACCACCCAAAATACTGTGAAGTGAGATATGGGTTGTTATCTTTAAAAAAATCCAGCGAACACTGTTATTGTGGAAGCATGTTTATTTGAGCGTGCTCTGTTAAAGGGAAATTGAATGCTTTGTTACATATACAGTTTTATGGTACATTTAATCTAAAGGGGAAGGAAGTGTAGTGTACAGATCTATTTCTTTTAGCACTGATTATTGACTGATAACTTACCCACGGGCATTGATTCGTAGCTCTCTCTGCAGATATTCTAATCCACCCCTTATTTCGTCATCTATGTCCACAGGCAGGCCAATTTTGAGTTCACACAGCCAAGTTTCCTTGGATCTCGTACTTCAATTAAAAACTTGCTTTGCAGGAATGCAGCATGAGGAAGACAAGCTTAAATATAATTTTTTTTAACTATATACAAAATTATACATAATTGTTCCACACAACTGGAACAAAAAGAAGTCTGTTATTGTGCCAAGTGGTCATAATGTGGCTAGACTAAGGTAGCAATAAGGGTTTTACAGGTTGGCTTAAGAACCGAATGGTTAAAGAGAAGCAGCTGTTCTTGAATCAGAGATTAAAAGATGAATAAAAATTAGCTTTATTGTCATATATACATTAAATCATTGAAACATCATTGATGCAGCTCTATAAAACTCTGGTTAGGCCACACTTGGAGTACTGTGTCCAGTTCTGGTCGCCTCACTATAGGAAGGATGTGGAAGCATTGGAAAGGGTACAGAGGAGATTTACCCGGATGCTGCCTGGTTTAGAGAGTATGCATTATGATCAGAGATTAAGGGAGCTAGGGCTTTACTCTCTGGAGAGAAGGAGGTTGAGGAGACACGATAGAGGTATACAAGATATTAAAAGGAATAGATAGAGTGGACAGCCAGTGCCTCTTCCCCAGGGCACCACTGCTCAGTACAAGAGGACATGGCTTTAAGGTAAGGGGAGGAAAGTTCAAGGGGGATATTAGAGGAAGGTTTTCTACTCAGAGAGTGGTTGGTGCGTGGAATGCACTGCCTGAGTCAGTGGTGGAGGCAGATACACTAGTGAAGTTTAAGAGACTACTAGACAGGTATATGGAGGAATTTAAGGTGGGGGGGGGGATATATAGGGTCAGCACAACATTGTGGGCTGAAGGGCCTGTAATGTGCTGTATTGTTCTATGTACTACAGTGAAACATGTTGTTTGCGTCAACACCCAGCAAGCTCACAACTGACTAACACCGACCCTAATCTTTGGAATTTGGGAGGAAACCGGAGCACCTGGAGGAAACCTAGGCAATCACAGGAAGAAAATACAAACTCCTTACGGACAGCGGTGAGAATTGAAATCCGATCAGTGATCACTGGTATAGTCACATATTGCACTAAGTACTTCTCCACTGTACCTTGTCACTGCAGTGGGGGACTTCAGGTTTCTGCATCCCCTGCTTGATGGTAGGCTGTGAGTAGATGACGGCATCGGGATGGTTGGGATTATTGATGACACATTCTACCTCCTTGAGGCAGCACCTCATGGAGATACAGTATTGGCAAATGTGGGGAAGGATATATATTGTGCACTTTTTTCTGCAGCTTCTTATGTTCCTACAAACTGCCGTACCAGACCATGATGCAGGAAGTAAGAATACTTTCGAACGTACATCGGTAGTGGTTGCCACAGAGAGCTGTGGAAGCCAAGTCATTGGGTGTACTTCAGACCATAAGAGTAGAATTAAGCATTTTGGCCCATCTAGTCTGATCTGTCATTCAATCATGGATTTTTTAAACCCTATAGTCCTGCTTGCTCCCCTTTTCCCTTGCCTCCCCCCACCAATCAAGAACCTATCAACCTCTGCTTTAAATATACCCAATGACTTGGCCTCCACAGCCATCTGTGGCAATGAATTCTACAAATTCACCATCCTCTGGCTGAAGAAATTCCTCCTCATCTCTGTTCCGATCGACATCCCTCTATTCCTCTGGTCCTAGACTCCCCCCACCGTAGGAAACATCACCTCCATGACCGCTCTATCTAGGCTATTCAGTGTCCTGCAGGTTCCAATGCAATCTTCCCAACTCCAGAGAGTACAGGCTCAGAGCCATCAAATCTTCCTCATACATTAACCCTTTCATTCCTGGGCTCATTATTGTGAACCTCCTCTAGCCCCTCTCCAGGGCCAGCACATCCTTCCTTGGATATGTACCCCTGTGGAGTCAGTATCACTGACATATGAAATGAAATGTGTTTTATGGCAGCAGTACAGTGCAAGACATAAATATTACTACAAATTACCAATAAAGCAATAAATAAACAGTCACCTTTATCCCCAGCTCTCTGACTTCTTCCGGTGAAAGTCATCCAGTCTATTGTCACACACACAGACATGTTTGCACAGGTGCAATGAAAAACTCACTTGCAGCAGCAACATGGGCCACATAGCATCAGATAAGCAGCAGTCACAAGAAAAAAAATGAATGAAACAAGTTTGACAAGAGTAACACACACAATGCTGGAGGAACTCAGCAGGTCAGGCAGCCTTTAATGAAATTATAAACAGTTGATGCTTCATGCCAAGATTCTTCATCAGGACTGGAAGGGAAGGGGGAAGAAGCCAGACATAAGGTGTGGAGGAGGGGAAGGTGATAGGTAATGCTAGGTGGCTGGATGGAGGAATCTGATAGGAGAGGAGAGTGGACCATGGGAGTAAGGGAAGAAGGAGGGGCATTGGGGAAGGTGATAGGCAGGTGAGCAGAAGAGGTAAGAGGCCAGAGTGGGGAATGGAAGAGGAAAACCCAGGTTGGAGGCCACCTCGATGAATATTGGTGGCGTTCCTCTACCCTGTGGTGTTGTTCCTCTACCCTGAGGTGTTGTTCCTCTACCCTGTGGTGTTGTTCCTCTACCCTGAGGGTGGTCTCATCATGGCAGAAGAGGAGGCCATAGACGGACATGTCAAATCAGGAATGGGAGTAGGAATTTAAAAAGTTAGCCACCAGCAGGAGTTCCAAACCTTTTTTATGCCATCAACCAATGCCATTAAGCAAGGAGTCCGTGGACCCAAAGTTAGGCACCCCTGGCCACTGGGAATTCCTGCTTTTGGCGAGGGAGCAGAGGTGTTCCACAAAGCACTTCCTCAATTTACGGTGGCTCTCACCAATATAGAGGAGGCCTCATCGGAGGTACTGAATACAACAGATTCTCTGGTGAAGTGTTTCCTCATCTAGAAGGTCTGTTTGAATGGAGCTGACGGAGTTGTAGCATTTCTGTCACTTGTAGGGAAACACGCCAGGAGGTGATTAATAGGGAGGGACAATGGACAAGAGCGATCCCTGCGGAAACCGGGGGTGGGGGTGCGGGGAGGTAAATGCGTGTTTGGTGATAGGATCCCGTTTAAGATGGTGGACAATGCGGAAACTTGAGGTGCTGGATCCAGAGGCACGTGGATTGTAGGCGAAGGCAAGAGGAACTTAGTGGAGAGATGGACTGAGTGTGGGTGTCCAAGAAACAGAGGAGATGCAGGTGAGGGTAACATCAATAGTGGAGGAAAGAAAACCCTATTCTTTGAAGGAGGAGGACATTTCTGATGCCCTGGAAATGAAAGCCTCATCCTGGGTACAGATGCGGTGGAGACCAAGAAACTGAGAAAAGAGAATAGCATTTTTACAGGAGACAGAGCGGGAAGATGTACAGTCAAGAGAGCCATTGGAATCGATAGGTTTATGAAAAATGTTGGTAGACAGTTTGTCTCCAGAAATGAAAACAGGGAGATTTTGAAAGGGGAGGGAGGTGTCAGAAATGGACCAAGTGAATTTAAGGGCAGGGTGGAAGTTGGAGGCAAAGTTGATATAATTGACGAGCTCAGTATGGGTGCATGAAGCAACACCAATGCAGTCAATAGCGGAGGAAGAGTTGGGGAGCATTACCAAGGAATGCTTGGAACATGAACTCTTCCATATAGCTGATGAAAACAAAGGCATTGCCTGGGCCTATGTTGGGTGCCCAAGGCTACCCCTTGAGTTTGGAGAAAGTGGGAGAAGCCAAAGGTAGAATTTCAAGTCAAGTCAAGTCACTTTTTATTGTCATTTCGACCATAACACATTTCGACATCTGTGACGCTTCACATGCTCTCATTCTCCACAGTACACAGTAAAAACGAGACAACGTTTTTCAGGACCATGGTGCTACATGAAATAGTACAAAAACTACACTGAACTATGTAAAAACAACACAGAAAAAAAAACTACACTAGACTACAGACCTACCCAGGCCTGCATAAAGTGCACAAAACAGTAAAGGCGTTATAATAAATAATAAACAAGACAATAGGCACAGTAGAGGGCAGTATGTTGGTGTCAGTACAGACTCTGGTATTGAGGAGTCTGATAGCTTGGGGGAAGAAACTATTATATAGTCTGGTCGTGAGAGCCCGAATGCTGCAGTGCCTTTTCCCAGACGGCAGGAGGGAGACGAGTTTGTATGAGGGATGCATGGGGTCCTTCATAATGCTCTTTGTGGATGCAGCATGTAGTGTAAATGTCCGTAATGGCAGGAAGAGAGACCCTGATGATCTTCTCAGCTGACCTCAGGATCGCTGCAGGGTCCTGTGATCTGAGATGGTGCAGCTTCTGAACCAGGCAGTGATGCAGCTGCTCACGATGCTCTCAAATTGTTGCGGGTGAGGACCAGTTCCACAAGATGGAAGAGGACGGAGGTGGCAGAGAATGGGTCAGGTCTTTTGTTGAGAAAAAAATCGGAAAGCTTTAAGCATTCTTGATGGGGGATAGAAGTGTAAGGGGACAGGACACCTATGGTGAGAATGAGGCGGTCAGAGCCAGAGAAATGGAAATAGTGGAGAATGAGAGCATGTGAAGCGTCACAGATGTAGGTGGGAAGGGACAGAATGGAGTCAAAGTATGTGGGCATGAGTTCAGTGGGTCAGGAGCGGGCAGAGACAATGCACAGTAAGGTTTTACAAGAATATATTTGAGACAGTTAGCCAATCTTCCATCCACATTAGTACCCTCCTCCTCACACCATGGGCGGTTACTTAAGGCAGAGAATGATAGATTCTTGATTGGTTCAGCGTTTAAAACTTACTGGGAGAATAGGGTGAGAGAAAAAAACCCAAAATTGAATAGTAGAGTGCAGTACAGGCCCTTCGGCCCACAATGTTGTGCTTACCTTTAACCTACTCTAAGATCAATCTAACCCTTACCCCCATTTTTGTTTCATCGTGCCTAAGAGTCTCTTAAATGTTCCTGAAGTGTCGGCCTCCACCACCACCATCACCCCTGGCAGCGCGTACCCTGCACCCATCACTCTCTGTGTACAAACATCTACCCCAATCACCGTTAAGACATGACGCCTGCATTAGTCATCTCGGCCCTGGGAAGAGATATATCTAAACGACATTTTTCACGACATGCGTCAGTTATATTAAACCTGAGTCTGATTCGGAATTCTCTGGCCGTCCGATCTAGTTATGTCTCTTTTCTCCTGTCGTGGTGGAGCAGACTCGATGGGCTGAATGGCTCCTTTATCTTGCGGTGCGAAGTCGTTAACGTTGTGAATGCACCCTACCGACCTGGTCTTGTCCTTCAATATTCGGCTCCATCGCGGATCACGTCCCCTGCGTGCGCGCACACACACCCCGACGGACAAATACACTCGGGGCATAGCAACGGCCCCGTCCTCCCGAAAGCAGAAACCATCGGCAAGTATCAGAACTGGGCAGGGAAACAGTCCCCCCCTCCCTCGGGCTGGGGGACGTGAAATACGACCTGCTTCCTGGTTCGGGAGCAAGGGAGGGGTGGGGAAGAGGGCGAGATCGAGGAGGGGTTTATCCAGTCCGGTTGGGAAAGCAAGAGCGGTGGGGCCAAGCCTTTCAGCTGCAGGAGGGTGGGAGAGTTGGTCCCGTCTCCCGAGAACGTTGCAACGAGAAGGTAACGCGCAAACCCGCAGCCTGTCTTGCGTCTGGAGTTTTTTTTTAAATCAGGATCTTTGAGATTACTGAGCGTCTGACCACAAATGGCTTCATTTGCAAAAATCCTGCACCAGCGGGCGCCTCCAAACAGTTTATAAACTGGGCACAGTTTGGGACTTCCTGTGGTTGGGGAAGGGGCTGTCGAAATGTGAAGTTTCTTTGTCCTGGCGGAGTTGCCTGGAGTTGTGAGTTCGGTCCCCAGGGCAGCATCAATTTCATCATCGCTTTGTTTGGAAAAATAAGTGTTATGCATTACATCTCTAATATTTAAAAGTACAGAAGACGCTGGAAAGACTCAGCAAGTCAGAGGAGCAGAGTTCATCTTTGGAGCATAAAACCATATGACATAAAAGCTGAATTAGGCCATTCAGCCCATTCAATAAACCATAAGATTTCAGAGAGGAACTAGGCTATTCTGCCCATTGAGTCTGTTCCACCATTCCATCATGGCTGACTTATTATCCCTTTCAACCCCATTCTGCCTTCTCCCTGTAACCTTTGACACCCTTACTAAACAAAAGCCTGTCTGCCTCTGTTTTAAATATCCCAAATGACTTGGCCTCCACAGCTGTCTGTGGCAATGAATTTCAGATTCATTTCTTTCTGGCTAAAGAAATTCCTCCTCGTCTCTGTTCTAAAGGGATGGCCTTTTATTCTGAGGCTGTGCCCTCTGATCCTGGACTCCCCCACCAGAGGAAACACTCTTTCCACATCCACTCTCAGTATTTAGTAGGTTTCAGTGAGATCCCTCATGCAGTGTCCACTCTGAATTGTATACTCTAGGCAGTGGTTGCCCTGCCCAAAAGGCTGTAATAGAAGTAGCAGCTTTGGTAATCTGGATCAGTGAGCAGTAGGTTTGGGCATGCTATGCCTATTCTCAGTAATCAACAACCCGGGTTCAATTCCTGCCACTGACTGTGAGGAGTTTGTACGTTCTTGCCGCGACCACGTGAGCTTTCTGCCACAGTCCAAAGACGTACAGGTTAGGGTTAGTAGGTTGTGAGCATGCTACGTTGGTGCTGGAGGGAGGGCGACACTGACGGAACATCCTCTGACTGTGTCTGTCGTTGTTTGCCTGCCCTGTTTTTCATTGATTCTATTGTGTTTCTTTATCTTTACTGTGAATGCCTGCAAGAAAATTAATCTCAGGGTAGTATATGGTGCCAAATATGTACTTTGATTAAAAAATTTACTTTGAACCTTGATGCAAATGATGCATTTCAATGTATGTCTCAATGTACATGTCACAAGTAAAGCTAATATTTTAGCTTTTAAATCTTTTAACCTGTGATCAACGTGGCAGTGTATCTCTTTAGTGGAAGCTTCCTCCACAACAGGATGACTCAGCTAATTGGGTTAAATTCCTTACCTATTGTAAAGGATTGTGAAACCAGAAACCTGAAGCAGAGGATTTAAGAAATTTTTTTTGGGCTTCCTCTTAGCACCTGTGTCAGACATGGAGGGAAGGGAGCAGTGCGGCCACAGTGGAGAAAGCAGTCGGGCCAAGACCGTGGCCAGTTCACACGATGGCTCCTCTCGAGTCATCAATGTCGTCTTCCTAATGCTCCTCATCGACCTGCTTGGGTTCACTCTCATCCTACCACTTCTCCCCTCCATTTTGGATTACTATGGAAAAACTGACCAAGTGAGTACAACCAAGTAAATGGTAACATCACAAATTAGTCTACACGCTCACAATAGAACATACACCAGTACATCACAGAAACAGGCCCTTCAGCCCACAATGTTGTGCTGGTCCAATTCAATGGCCAACTTGATTATTCCCTCCTGCCTACACAATGTCCATATCCCTCCAATTTCCTCACATTCGTGTGCCTATCTAAATATCTCCCAGGACACAAAAAATATAGAACCAGCTAAAGTACAATGGATTTACAAATACTTGAAACATTTAAAGAGGTGATTATCCAGATGTAAAAGGAATCATAAAGAAAGTTAAACAGCAAAAAAACAACTTAGACCCACTCCAACATTACCGATTACTCGTCTGCCACAAACCCTGCTGATGGTTTTGAGGCCTTCAGAGTTTGAGTACTGTTTCCCCGGTCACTGAACACAGCTTCTCTTCCATCTGTTTTGACATCCCAGCAAAATGGGCGTGTTGAGATTGTTGTTTCAGGAAACTCATGAGTCAAACTTGCGATGAGCTGTGGGTGGGGGTATACCCACAGGAGAGCTCTGTGCACCTTTGCCAAAACTCTGACGAGCGGGTGTGTATACGTGGCTAATGAATAGCAGAAGGCTTCACTATGCTTGCTACTCTGTGATGATGGATATGCTGGAGAAGGTTAGCACTGCCACAGCAGAGACGTAAGACCTCAGGCCCTACCCAGGCTCCGAATGTTGCACTTGTGTAAAATGACACATTTAGAACCGTAGCACAAAAACAAGCCCTGGCCTGACTAGTCCATACCAGCCAGTCTTCTGCCTAAACTTGGACTATAACCCTTCATGCCCTTCCCATCCATGTACTTATCCAAACTTCCCTTAAATGTTAAAACTGACCTCACATCCACAACTTCCAGTGGCAGCTTGTTCCTCACGACACCACATACTGAGAGAAACCCTTCCCTCACATTCTCCTTAAGTATTTCACCTGTCACTTTAAACCTACGACCTCTAATTCTAGCCTCACCTGAGGGGTAAGAGCCTACAACCATTCAGCCTATCTCAGTTTTGTATAAGATCTCCTCTCATTCTTCTACGCTCCATAGCCTGTTCAACCTTCCCCAATAACTCAGCTCAAGTCCTGGCAATATCCTTGTAAATTTTTCCCACACTCTTGATGTCTCTCCTGTAGGTAGGTGACCAGAACAGTACACAATATTCCAAGTTTGGCCTCACCAACATCTCGTGTAACATCACATATCACCCCAATTCAAGCACTCAATACCAACACGTACAAAATGCTCGGTAGTGTGCAGCGTCTTGTCAAAGGCCTTCTGAATACCCACTGATTCTCCTTTGACTATTTTGCCTGTTCTTTCCTCAAATAATTCCAACAGATTTGTCAGATTTACAGGGGTAATGTTTGAGGGGTAATAACCATTCCTGAACCTGGCGGTGTGAGTCCTGACACTCCTGTACCACCTTCCCGATGGCAGCAGCAAGAAGAGAGCGTGGACTGGGATGGTGGGGGGTACTGATGATGGATACTGCTTTCTTGTGGCAGTGCTCCATGTAGACGTGCTCAGTGGTGGGGAGGGCTGCGTTGTGTCCACCACTTTGTGTAATCTTCTTGGTGTTTCCACGTCAGGCTGTGATGCAACCAATCAGGATACTTCCCTCGGTGCACCTGTAGAAGATCTGTCAATATGCAATTGTCTCCAACATCCACAGCCTTTCAGTTGGGGGGGGGGGGGAGGTTTCTAATTTTGGATTCTCAATGAGATGCTAATTGATAAAATGTCGGGGACAGCTTTTTTAAAAAATTTGTACTGTGCAGTATCAGTCTGGACCAAGGGTACAGAATCCCAACTAGCAGAAAGCTGTAACTGCATTATATTAAGTTTATGTAAACTTAGTTTATGTCAGATTCTGAAGGCAAAGAGAAAAGGATGGGATTAATATTGTGTCATTTTAAGAAAAGAACACAGAAGTAAGACAAAAGCACTAGAGACTCTGCAGATACCAAAACCCTGTGCTGGAGGAACTCAGCAGGTCAGGCAGCATCTGCGGAGGGAAATAAACAGACAACGTTTTGGGCTAAGACCCTTCATGATGACCTGATGATGGGTCTTGGCTCAAAAAGTCAACAGATGTAAGACTTGTCTTGGTTTAACTGTGGGGGTACAACAGTAGTATAGTGGTTAGTGAAACATTATTACAGATTGGGGCATTGGAGTTGTGTGTTCAATTCCAACACCACCTGTATGGAGGAACTCAGCAGGCCAGGCAGCAACTATGGAAAAGAGAAAACAGTCAACATTTCGGGCCAAGGTCCTTTATCAGGACCAAAATTTCGACTATTTACTCTTTTCCATAAATGCTGCCTGGTCTGCTGAGTTCCTCCAGCATTTTGTATGTGTTGCTTGAATTTCCAGCATCTGCAGATTTCCTTGTGTTTGTGATCATCTGTAAGGTGTTGGTACGTTCTTCTATGATACATGTGAGCTCCTGTTTCTGCCCACATTCCAAAGGCATAACACCTTGTGGATTAATTGGTCATAATAAATTGTCCTGATATTAGACTTGGGTTAAATCGGTGGGTTGCTGGGCAGTGCGGTTCATTGGGCTGGAAGGGCCTGCTCCATGCTGTACCTCTATATGTAAGAAAATAAAACACCGTATAACTTTACTCCACCTGTAATTGACAGGACGACTCTTATCGAGTGCTGCAACGTTCAGTGGATTGGTTTGCAGATGTAATTGGGGTTCCCAGTGTAAGAAAATATAACACTGTCCTCTTTGGGGGTGAGTATAACTGCTTCTTTGCAGGTGGCTGTGCTGTAAAACGTGCCGAAAACTTTTGCAAGAACACACTAGTTTAACTTGGTCCAATGGTGGTACATTATTGACAGTATACACACAGTGGCCAGTTTATTAGGTACATCTGTACACCTTGTTCATGCAAATATCTAATCAGCCAATCATATAGCAGCAACTCAATGCATAAAAGCATGCGGACATGGTCAAGAGGTTCATTTGTTGTTCAGACCAAACATCAGAATGGGTTAGAAATGTGATCCAAGTAACTTTGAATGATTGTTGATGCCAGATGGGGTGGTTTGAGTATTTCAGAAACTGCCGATCTCCAGGGATTTTCATGCACAACAGTCTCCGTGGTTTACAGAGGCTGGTGCGAAAACCAGAAAACGTTCAGAGAACAGCAGTTCTGTGGGTTAAAATACCTTGTTAATGAGAGGTCAGTGGAGAATGGCCAGACTGATTCAAGCTGACAGGAAGGTGAAAAGCAACTCAAATAACCAGGCGTTAGAACAGTGGTGTGCAGAAGAGCATCTCTGAATGCTCAACATATCAAATCTTGTCATGTGTAGGCTACAGCAGCAGAAGACTAGGAACATAGACATTTGTCAGGTACCTAGTGAAGTGGTCACTGTGTGCGTAACTCCTAATGATATTTACTGTACGTCTTTTGGGACATGTAGTATGTGCAGGGTAACACAATATGATCTTAGCAATGGGTAGGATCAGGAAGGATTTGTTGAATAGTAGAAAACATGAGCTAGAGTAGGTCACTCAGCTCTTCAAAACATTCCCACCATTATACCTGAACATGGGGTACCAATATCCTTGTGGGCAGGTTTGCTGGTGCTGTTGGGGAGGGCTTAAACTAGTTTGGCGGGGGGGATGGGAACCAGAGTGGTAGGATGGGGCAGTTGGTAAAGGGGTAAATGCAGTATGTAGAAGGACTGTGAGGAAGGATGGGGCAAAATTGCTGACAGTGGGATGGGTTGAAGTGTGTCTATTTTGATGCAAGGTGTATCAGGAACAAAGGTGATGAATTTAGAGCGTGGGTCAGTGCATGAAATTACAATGTGAGGTAATGTTGCGACTCTATAAAACCATGGTCAGACCACACATGGAAACTTGAGTTCAGTTCTGGTCACTATGGAAGGATGCAGAAGCTTTAGAGAGAGCTCAGAGGAGATTTACCAAAATGCCACCTGGATTAGAGTGCATGCCTCCTGAGGATAGGTTGAGCACATTAGGGCTTTTCTTTTTGGAGCGAAACAAGATGAGAGGGTTCTGAGTTGGATGATCAGCCATGATCATACTGAATGGTGGTGCAGGCTCGAAGGGCCGAATGGCCTACTCCTGCACCTATTTTCTATGTTTCTGTGTTTCTATGAGAGGCGATTTGATGGAGGTGTACAAGATGATAAGAGGCATAGATCGAGCAGACAGCTGGAGGCTGTGCTCAGCATGGAGATGGCTAATACGAGGGGGCATAGTTTTAAGGTAATTGGAGAAAAGTATAGGGGGATATCAGAGGTCAGTGTTTTACACAGAATAATGAGTGTGTCGGGTATCCTACCAGGGGAGGTAGGAGAGCCAGATCGGCACATGGATGAAAGAAATAAGGAGCTATTTCCTTTCTGTCCAGGACTCATTGGATCCATCTTCTCAGTGCTACAGTTCCTCGTGTCTCCCGTAACTGGCGCTGCCTCTGACTACTTTGGCCGCAGGATACTGATGATGGTGACCATGGTAGGTTCAATCATGCTGTTCAATCGATGGTCCTGTCTGTGTGGAGATGAGGGAGATTGAAGATTAATTTTATTTGTCACACGTACATCGAAACATACATGCGTCATTTGCGTCAATGACCAACTCTGTCTGAGGATATGCTGGGGGCAGCCCACAGGCATTGCCATCCTTCCAGCATGCTCACAACTTACTAACCCATAAGCCTTTAGGAATGTGTGAGGAAACCGGAGATGCGGTCTCAGCGAGTACGTGCAAACTCCTCACAGTCAGTGGTGGAAGTGAACCCCGATCAGTGATTGCGGGTGCTGTGGAGTGTCACACTAACTGCTACACTACCACGCCACCCAAATGACCACGCTTGTTTCCCCGCCCCACCACAACCCAAAGACACCGATTCCCAATCCCGTTCCTGTTCCAGTCCGAGTCTCCTTGTTTCCATAGAGAGACTCACTGTAAACTGGAAGAACAACTTATCTTCCACCTGTTGCAAAACTTACTTTCTAAATGGGCGTATTGAAACATTGAAACTTTCAACTTCAGGTAAACTGTGATGGTTTTCCATTGCCACGTTTGTGTCCCTCTCTTCACATTAGAGAGGATTTATGAAAATTAACCCGGGAATAAAATTGTTAACGTGAGTTGCATTTGGTGGCTCTGGGCCTGTACTCGCTAGAGTTTGGAATGGGTGGAATCTCATGAAACCTATTGAATATCGAAGGGCCTGGATATTTCCAGTAGTGGGAGAGTCTAGGACCAAAGGGCAGAACCTCAGAACAAAAGGACGTACCTTAGAACAGAGATGAGGAGGAATTTCTTTAGCTAGAGAGTGGTGAATCTGTGGAATTCATTGCTAGAGACAGCAGTGGAGGTCAAGTCATTGGGTATATTTAAAGTGGAGGTTGATAGGTTCTTGATTAGTAAGTGTCAAAGGTTATGGGGAGAAGGCAGGAAATGGGGTTGACAGGGAAAATAAATCGGTTACAATGGAACAGTGAAACAGACTTTATGGGCCACATGGCCTAATATTGTTCCTATGTCTTATGGCCTGTACATCTCATAATTTTCTAAAGTTCTAACAGGTTTCCCGTCACCCTCCGGCACTCCAGTGAAAACAACCTAGGTTTGTCTGACCTGGTAGTGCAGTGCCCTCTAATTCTGGCAGCATCCTGGTAAACCCCTTCTGCAGCCTGTCCAAAGCCTCAGCATCCTTCCTGTAACGGGGTGGTTAGAAAGAGGGGTCCCTCAAAGTTGAGTGGTTGAGAAGACCTATGGTGTCCAGTCTACATTAACTGGGCGATTCAGTTCAAGAGCCACAAGGTAATGTTGCATCTCTGTAAAATTCTAGTTAGACCACACTTGCGGATTTATGCTGTGTTCTGGTGGTGTCATTATAGGAAGGATGTGGAAGCTTGAGAGAGGGTGCAGAGGAGATTTACCAGGATACTGTCTAGATTGAAGAGCATGACTTGTGTGTATACGTTGAGCAAGCTCCCTTTGGAGCGAAGGAGGATTGGTGGAGACATGACAGAGGTGTACAAGATGATAACAGGCACAAATCAAGTGAACCTCCAGGAACTTTTTCCCAGGGTGGAAATGGGCAATACAAGGGGCATAATTTTAAGTTGATAGGAAGAAAGTATAGGGGGGATGTCAGAGGTAAGTCTTTTACACAGAGCGGTGGGTGTGTGGCACAGACAGGGCTGGTGGTAGAAGCAGGGGCACACTAGGGGCACATGGATGAAAGAACAATACTCTACTACATTTTAATGGTTTTCCCAAATTATAACATGTTTAAACTTGGAAAAAATTAGCAGCGGCACTAACGACCCTTCGGTTAAATTTGAAGAAACTTGGAGGCCATTTATTCAACATTTTCATGTGATGTAAGCTGATCTTTTCCAAATCCTTCTCAATCACTTTTTGTTCGTGTACAGAGGAGCGGAGTTAATGACATAACGATCTTAACCGATGAAACATGGCAGCCCAGCTTTTATTTTGTTTTTGTTTTTTTTAGTTTAGGGGGACTCATTTTTCTCTTGTAAATTTTTTTTTGAATCTTTTTCATGTTGTAACTAAGAGATTGGGAGGCTTAGATTATACACGTTACTCAGAGTCTGTTTCCGTATATGTTAACTGTTATTAATGTAATCCCCATCTCTTTGTATCATTATCATTGTGTTTATCCACTTGAAAATCAATAAAAAAGATTGAGAGAGAAAGAAAGAAAGAAAGAACAGTGGAGGGTTATGAAGGATGGATGGGTAAGACTGATCTTAGAGCAGGTTAAAAGGGTGGTACAACATTGTGGGCTGAATGGCCCCTGTACTGTGCTTTACTGTACTACGTTGAAATTATCCTGGGCACACAGTGGACATGAGACTGCAATACTGGGATCTAGAGCAACACACAAAATGCTGGAGGAACTCAGGAGGTCAGGCAGCATTCTGTGGAGGGAAATAGACAGCTGATGTTTCAAATTGAAACTTTTCACCTGGACTGGGAGAATAGAGGGGAAATAGGATGAAACGAAGGGATGAAATTGTTACTGCAAAGGTGATAGGTGGATGCAGGTGAGGAAGAGTGACAGGCAGATGAAAGAAGAAGGGGTGGAGATAGCAACAGAGTCTTGGAGGTGATAGGTGAAGGTAGCAGAAGGTTGAAGATGATGGGAAAGAAAGATGATTAATGGCTGCAGATAGGGGAGGTGGTGTGGGCAGGTGGGAAGAGGATTCGGGAACATTGACTCACCACTTTTCTCTCCCAAATTCCAGGCTGGGCTCCTAGTTTCATATGCACTCTGGGCTCTCTCAAGGAACTTTGGGATCTTCCTCCTGTCCCGAGTAGTGGGTGGAATCAGCAAAGGGAATGTCAGCTTGTCCACGGCAATCATTGCTGACCTTCCGTCTCCCCAGGCACGCAGCAAAGGCATGGTAAGTGGCCAGGGAGGGGGTCTTGTGGTCCACTGCTGGAGTGTTATTATTATTTTTTAAATTTAGAGATGGTCTCCTCTGGCCCTTCGAGCCTCGCCACCCAGCAACCCCCAGTTTTATCCTAGCCTAATCATGGGACTATTTACGGTTGATTGAGAGGAAAGCAGAGCACCCTGGGGAAACCCATGTGCTCCGCTGGGAGGACATCGAAACCCCTTACGGAATGGTACTGGATTGAACTTTGATGCCCCAAGGTTTATTACCATTGCAGAAACTGATCTGCTACTGTGGCGCCCATTGGCATGCAAAGGCAGTTCTAGAGGTAGGCAGCAAGCGAGTAGGCCCTTCAGCCCAACACATTCATGCAGACCGACTCCTACCTCATCCAGTACCCACTTTGGTACATTAATAGCATTTAAAACACACCTCGATAGGAAAGGTTGAGGAGGATACAGGCCAAACAAAGAGATGTGAACTTGGGTCAGCATGGACTGGTTGGGCTGAAGGGCTTGTAACTGTGCTATATGACTCTTATTACCTCTGGCTTGCCCTATATCCTTCTATCACCCTACTTATTTATTTAATTTGGAGATACAGTTTGGAACAGGCCCAATGAGCCACTCTGCCCAGCACAGGACAGTTTGCAGTGACCAATTAATCTACTAATCTGTTGGTCTTTGGACTGTGGGGGGGAAACTGGAGCACCTGGAAGAAACCCATGTGGTTATGAGAACATACAAACTCCTTGCAGACGGCGGCAGGAATTGAACCCTGATCACTGGTACAGTAAAACGTTGTGCTAACTGCTGTGTTACCGTGCTGACCTGTGCCATGCCACCATACTGCATTTCCCTCCAATCCACAGCATTCCCATTGTACATTCGAGATTCACAGGCTGTTCATGTTTCTCAGCTTCTCCTTCTGACCCTCCTGTGTCTCCCTTCCCCCTCAGGCAATGGTTGGCGTGGCTTTCTCTCTGGGCTTCACCATTGGACCCATGATCGGAGCCTTCCTCGGGATGCGGGCTGGCAAAGACGAAGCCTTCTACCTCCAACCCGCGCTGCTGGCCATGGCCCTCGTGGTGTCGGACCTGCTCTTTGTCTTCTTCTTCCTCCCAGAGACCCTCCCGAGAGAGAAGCGGGTAAGCCGGGAGGAAGGGTGTGACGGGATTTGGAGCGCTTGGTCTGTGGGGTTCAGATGGTGCAGGGTTGGGGAGAAACCGAGGTTCAGAGGGGGTTGGAGGGGAGGGAATGTAGAGAGGTTTAAAGGTTGTCACGACGGGGCAGAGAGATTAGCCTCAATCCTGCCCTTTGGTACTGCTTGTGTGGATTTTGAATATGGAACAGTACAGGCCCTTCGGCCCACATATTGTGCTAACTTTTCAACCTACTTCAAGATCAATCTAACCCTTCCTTCCTACATATTTCATCCATGTGCCTGTCTGAGTCCCTTAAATGCTCCTAATGTATCTCCACCACCTCTGGCAGGGCAGTCCATGCAACTACCACTCTCTATATTGAAATAAAATCTACCTGTGACATCGTATCTACACTTTCCTCCAGTCACCTTAAAACTATGCCCACTCATATTAGCTTATTCTGCCCTAGGCAAAAGTCTCTGACTGTCCACTCTATCTATGCCTCTTATCATTTTATATCAAATCACCTCTCATCCTCCTTCACTCCAAAGAGACAAACCCTAGCTCACTCAACCTATCCTCATATGACATGCTCTCTAATCCAGGCAGCATCCTGGTAAATCTCGTATATCCTGATAAAGATGTGTGGCTTGGTGGGGTTGGGCTGGCGAATCTATGGCACGCGCACAAATTTTGTTGGCGTGCAGCATTTAAACCCCATCCATAATAAAAAAAAATGATTATTTTTACTGTCAGATGAAGCTGAGAATACCATTTTCTTACCCAAAAAAAGTGAGATGTTTTCACAAGAAATGACTCAGTCTGGCTTGGCTTCAGCTGGATGGTTGTGAGAACATGTGATGTTGGATAATGCATTTTGAAATCCTCACGGACCTGCTGTACCATCAGTACTTGGATAGTAAATGGTTACAAATACAATACTATTAAGATTGGTGTTATTTTTCAGTTGTGTTTTTAAAAGATTAATGTTTATAATTTTTTGAATAGGTTTTCTAAAGTGCTTCATTTATTTCAATGTCTCTGTTATATTTTTATTAACAGTAAGATAATGAAACACATAAATGAGCAACAGAACTTATCCTTTTTGCTTAAAAGCCCGTAATTATTGCTACTAACTCACTGGGTCCAATTGAACCTTCCCCAAGGGCTCTTCACCATGGTGTTGCCCATGGCTTTGTAGAGGGAGTGGACTCTTCTGGCTGCAGGTTCAAACCCCATGGTTCCAGACGTCAATTCTCCAAAACATACTGGTGCTAGTGGGATCGTGCTGTGTGCTAATTGGTTGCCATGGCTACACCATGGAGTCCACTCATCTGGATCCTTCACCGATCTGGGGCATGCTACGTATGTATTTAGAGACAGGGTGTGGAACAGGTCTTTCTGGCCCCAGGAGTCATGCCACCCAGCAAACCACCTATTTAACCCCTAGCCTAGTGACAGGATGATTTACCAGGCCATCAGATTGATCAATACACATTGATATGATTGTCTATCTGACTGTACATAAATGTATGCAAAACAATTATGTATACAATTTTAGTGTTGGGGCAATATCCTCCCACATTTCCCCTCTTTATTGCTTATACGTTGCAATGGAGACACAACATAAAGATCTTTACTCCCTTGGATGTAAGAAATAAAATAAATAAATAGATAGATAGATAAACAAATAAACAAACAGACAAATAAATAAATAAATGCAATGACCAATTAACCTACTAACCGGTACACGTTTGGGCCGTGGTGGAAGAGCGGTGCCCCGGAGGAAACCCATGTGGCCACGGGGAGAATGTACAAACTTTCTTACAGAGGTCACCACAATTGAACTCTGACGCTCTCAGCTGTAGCGGCGTCACGCTAACTGCTAGGCTACCGTGGCGAGCCAGGTGGTAAAAGTTGTTCCCAAAAATCCCAAGTTTGTTCTTTTTTCTGCTGTTGTTGTTTTGTAAGTTTAATGAAGAGTGAATGTCACATTCAAAGTGTAGCGTCTTGCATTGTTTCACTGACCAGCCATAGAACTGTAGAGTCATACAGCAAAAAGTCAGGCCCTTCGGCCCAGCTGGGCCATGCCAGCCATGGTGTCCATCTAAGCTAGTCCCATTTTCCCACCTGTGGCCTATATCCCTCTAAACTTGAAGGAGGGGTACAAATTGATAAGAGGGATAGATTGAGTGGATAGCCAAAGATTTCTTCACTGGGAAGTCTCTTCCAGTTACAGTATGTCAACCCTGAAGAAGTTTAAATCTCTTTCCACTGTGAAGTCTCTTCCAGGGCTGATATATTTCCTTTATTTAACTGTTCCATCTTCCCTGTAACTCAAAAACTAACTTGTTTTCTCTTCATTTCCCAACTCTGATGAAAGATCTTGGACAGGAAACATTAACTCTGTTTCTCTCTCTCTGCGGATGCTGCCTGACCTACTGGACATCTCTACATTGATCTGTTTTAATGCTAACGTTGTGTGTGCTGACTTTCCTCATAGATCTCCTCAGTCTCCTCCATCTTCCAGAATGCCGTGAACCTACTCAGCCCCGTGGCACTGTTCCAATTTTCCGCCATCCAACAAAGGAAGGACTCTCCCTCTCCAGAAGGTGCGTGAATATCCGATGACTCTCCCAGGGATCTCCTCTCTTCTTCTGTCTCCTACACATTAAGTCTGCTCCATCAGTGACAGTAAGTCAGTGATCCTTTGTGAGCTGCTTTGGAAGGTTACTTACGGGTTTTAAGCAATAACCAATTATCTTGAGAGTTCACCATATACTAACCCTGGTAGAAACATGTTACAATGATAGTGGATTAATTAACTAATTATAAAAATGAATAAGAATGTATTTATGCAAACCAGCCACCCCTCCAATTGACTCATCTACACTTCCCCTGCCACCCTGGACATTCTCTCCTCTTCTCATCCCAGACATTCTCTCTTCTCCCTTGCCCATTCGGCAGAAGATACAAAAGCCTGAAAGTACGTCCCACCAGTCTCAAGGGTAGCTTCCATTCTACTGTTATCAGACTAATTGTACGAAAAGCTGTATAACTCATCACCACCATCACTATGTGCTGTGTCATATGCCGTTGGCGATCATGGTCTAATTGGCAATTTTTGAAATTTGCCTTTTTCTGGGTAGTGTCTCTACAAGATAGATGATGCCAGTTATTATCAATACTGTTCAGAGATTGCCTGCCTGGCATAACCAAGACAAGTGATGTGCACCGGCTGCTCGTACGACCATCCATCACCTGCTCCCATGGCTTCACATGGCCTGATCAGGGGGCTAAGCTGGTGCTACACCTTCGCCAAGGGTGACCTGCAGGCTAGCGGAGGGAAGGAGTGCCTTATACCTCTTTTGGTAGAGACGTATTTCCCACGTGAAACTGATATTTTCAAAAGTTCCACCTGGTTCATTAACCATATAACAATTACAGCACGGAAACAGGCCATCTCGGCTCTTCTGGTCTGTGCTGAGTGCTTACTCTCACCTAGTCCCACCAACCTGCACTCAGCCCATAACCCTCCATTCCTTTCCTGTCCATATACCTATCCAATTTTACTTTAAGTGACAATATCGAATCTGCCTCTACCACTTCTACTGGAAGCTCATTCCACTCAGCTATTACTCTCTGAGTAAGGAAGTTCCCCCTCATGTTACCCCTAAACTTTTGTTGCCCCCTAACCCTCAACTCACTCTCAATGGAAAAAACCTATCCACGTCAACTCTATCTAAACCCCTCATAATTTTAAATACCTCTATCAAGTCCCCCCTCAACCTTCTACATTCCAAAGAATAAAGACCTAACCTGTTCAGCCTTTCCCTATAACTTAAGTGGTGAAACCCAGGTAACATTCTAGTAAATTTTCTCTGTACTCTCTCTATTTTGTTGACATCTTTCCTATAATTCAGTGACCAGAACTGTACACAATACCCCAAATTTGGCTTCACCAATGCCTTGTACGATTTTAACATTACATCCCAACTCCTATACTCAATGCTCTGATTTATAAAGGCCAGCATACCAAAAGCTTTCTTCACCACCCTATCCACATGAGATTCCGCCTTCAGGGAACTATGCACCATTATTCCTAGATCACTCTGTTCTACTGCATTCCTCAATGCCCTACCATTTACCATTATGTCCTACTTTGATTAGTCCTACCAAAATGTAGCACCTCACACTTAGCAGCATTAAACTCCATCTGCCATCTTTCAGCCCACTCTTCTAACTGGCCTAAATCTCTCTGCAAGCTTTGAAAACCTACTTCATTATCCACAACACCACCTATCTTAGTATTATCTGCGTACTTACTAATCCAATTTACCACCCCATCATCCAGATCATTAATGTATATGACAAACAACATTGGACCCAGTACAGATCCCTGAGGCACACCACTAGTAACTGGCCTCCAATCTGACAAAGTTATCCACCACTGCTCTCTGGCATTTCCCATCCAGCCACTGTTGAATCCATTTTACTACTTCAATATTAATACCTAATGATTGAACCTTCCTAACTAACCTTCCATGTGGAACATTGTCAAAGGCCTTACTGAAGTCCGTACAGACAACATCCACTGCTTTACCCTCATCAACTTTCCTAGTAACCTCTTCAAAAAATTCAATGTTTTGTCAAACATGTCCTTCCATGATTAATGTGCTTCAAAGAATGAAATCTGCCATTGCTACCTGGTGTGGCCTCTATGTGACTCCAGAACCATTAACGGATTCACTGTTAATTGCCTCTTCTGTTTGGGGAATTTGGGGATAGACAATCAATGCCGGCCTAGCTTCCCATCAATGAATAAATAATAAATCAGAGAATTAGACTCTGTTTTCCATTGATCCATTTCTGTTGTCCAGTTGCCAGAGTACTCTGTCCTGGGCCGAAGGTTGATTTGCTTTCACCACACAACTTCATACATCTTTTAGGCGAAGATCCTTCCTTTCCCAGGTCCTGAGGTCTTTGGAGTTTCTGTAGCCCTGGGTTCTTATATGATGGGGTTGCTAGCCAAATGCTCAACCCTCCTCTTTTTGTATCCATAGAGGAGTTTGAATGTTTCTGTGCATTATTTCTATTTTTAAGATCTGGGCATTTAGTTGCCTTTTGCAAATTGCCCTTGGAAAGAAGGTGGTGAGCCACGGCAGTCATTTTGGTGAAGTTATTGAAGTGTATTTGGGTGCTTTGAAAGCAGACCTCAGGGGTATTTCCTACACTGCGAATATGAAAAGAAAGAACCATAAAGAATGACTTGACCTGGCCAATCAAATTAAAGAAATAGACCAACAATATGCTCAAATTAAAAATCCAGAGCAGTACAAAAATTGAGTGGAACTCCAAACTAAATTTGACCTTATTTCCACTCACTTAATTGAATACCAAATCTTGAAGATCAAGAGCTGGTTCTATATTTGTGGTGATAAATCTGGTAAATTTTTAGCCAACCAATTAAGGGGCTTCAAAGCCAAACAACACATCACAAAAATTCGAATGGAAAACAGAAGCATCACCTCGAATCACTCTGAAATCAATGACACATTCAAGAATTTTTACTCCCGACTTTACACCTCTGAATCCCCAAATGATAACATTTTGGTCAAGAATTTTTTAAATAGCTTAAATATCTCTACGCTCTCTCCTGATCTCAAAATGAGACTGAATGAACCAATATCATTAGAGGAAATATCCTCAGCCACCTCATCACTGCAGAGTGGTAAATCTCCAAGACCTGATAGGTTCCCTGTAGAATTCTTTAAATCATTTTTGTCTCTGCTCTCACCTCATCTAACCTTGGTTTTATCTGATTCGTTTAAACAAGGTAAACTGCCAGCATCAGTTACCTGTCACTAAAAATTATAAAAAGCATAGATCACAAGGCAGAAATGGCTAATTCTAGGGGGCATAACTTTCAGGTGATTGGAGGAAAGTCTAGGGGGATGTCAGAGGTACATAGGTTTTTGCAGAGAATGATGGGTATGTGGAACGAGGCAGATATAAACTTCAAAGTAAATTTATTATTTAAGTACATATATCACTGTATACAAGCCTGAGATTAATTTTCCTGTGGGCATTCACAGTAAATACAAAGAAACAAAATAATTATAATAAACAATAAATATCAAGAACATAAGATGAAGAGTCCTTGAGAGTGAGGAACAATTCAGTGTTGGAGTGAGTGACTGTTTTCTTCCTCCGGTAGTCAACTTCTCAAATCACTTCGTCACAGTAAGTGCAACTGGACTATAGACACTGAGGCAGGTTACCATATTTTTCTTAGGCAATGTTATATTTGCAGCCTGCTTGAAGCAGATGAGTACAACAGACCACTGAAGCGAGAGGTTAAAGATTTTGGTGAACACTTCAGCCAGTGGATCAGTACAGATCTTTAGTACTTGTCCAGGTACCCAGTCTGGCATTGGTGGTTCAGTGGTAGAACTCTCGCCTGCCAGGTACCCAGTCTGGCATTGGATGTTTTCCATGGGTTCACCCTCCTGAAGGATGCTCTCACATCGGCCTCAGAGACTGAAATTACAGGGCCATTGGGGGCTGTGGAAGTTCGTGAAGGTGCCTCCATGTTTTGATGGTCAAAGTGAGAGAATCCTTGTTGTCATATTAGGGTCATTTAAGATGAGCAAATGATTGATAGAGAAATGGAGGGCCATGTGGGAGGGAAGGTTGATCTTGGAGTAGGTTAACATTTGGCTTATTGTCACTGCTGTGCTATTCCATGTTCTATGAATTGAATTGATTTAATTCTTGCATCCATCCCACAACGTGAGGGAGTAAAAATCTTTACGTTATGACTCTGTTGCAATGTACAGACTTGTGAATTTAAAAGTCTAATGGCTTGTAGAAAGAAGCTGTTGGTCCTGGCTTTAATGCTGCTATACTGTTTGCCCGATGGAAGCAGCCAACATGGTTTATGGTTGGGGTGACTGGTGTCCCCAATGATCATCCAGGCCTTCTTTTTGTACCTGCTGCTGTAAATGTCCTCAGTGTTCATGTCCCACAGATGTGCTGGGCTGTCCATACCACTCTCTGCAGTGCCCAGTGATCAAGGTTGGTACAGTTCCCGTGCTGGGGGGGGGGGGGGGGGGAGGTTGGTGGTGATACAGCCAGTCAGGATGCTCTCAATTGTGCTACTGTAGAAGGTCTTGAGGATTTGAGGGCACATGCTGAACTTCTTCAGTTGCCTGAGGTGGAAGACAGGCTATTTTGCCACACAGCTGCTGGGTACAGTCCAGGTGAAATCTTCAGTGATGTAGGAACTTGAAACTAGTCACCTTCTCAACTGCAGTCCCATTGATGTTGATTGGGTGAGCCAGTCTCTGTTCCTCCTGTAATCCACAAGCAGGATGATTATTCTTAGGTTAATTATTTAGTGTTTAGGATAATTCTTCTTCTTCTTTGTTTTCTATAACAATTCAGGTATGAAGGCTCTGAAAGTCCTGGGGCTGGTGTACTTCCTGTACCTCTTCCTGTTCTCTGGACTGGAGTACACCCTCAGCTTCCTCACTCATCAACGCTTCCACTTCGACAGGTAAAGCTTTTATTTATCTATTTGGATATTATTGATTATCCAAAAAAATAAAATTCTGAAATAAAAATGCCGGAAACACTCAACAGGTTCAGCAGCATCTGTGGAGAGAGGAAGACGGGCCACAGGAACTGGGAAAGTGAGAAAATAAGTCATGTAGAGATAGTGGGATGAAGGGAAGATCTCTGGTAGGGTAAGACCAAGGTTGTGGAGGTGATTCCAATGTTTACCATTATTGCAGGAGTAGGAGGGGTAATAACTGGTAAAAATAAGGTATTGTTTGTGTTGATATGACAACAAGGAACCACTGATAAGATTCCAGAGTAGAGAGATGGGATGCAGTACAGAAGTTTGAAGATTACATTATAATGTGCCAATATTGTTCAACACTTTGGCAGTCTGAGGTATCTACCTGCTTTAATCAGGCTTCAGTTATACCGGTGCCTGGTAACCTGTCTCAATGACTGTCATCCAGTAGCACTTACATCCATTAAGATGAAGTATTTTGAGAGGTTGCTGATGAAAACAAATCAACTCCTGCCTGAAATCGACTTAGATCTGCTTCAATGCCATCTCATTGGCTCTTCACTCAACCCTGGAACATCTGGACAGCAAAGATGCATACATCGGAATGTTCTTATTCAACTACAGCTCAGTATTCATCATCATCCACAAAAAACTAATCAAGGCCTTGACCTCAATAGCTTCTTGTGCAACTGGATCCTTGATTTCCTCACTTGCAGACCCCAGTCAGTTCAAATTGGCAACAACATCTCCTCCTGGATCTCCATCAGCACAGCTGCACCACAGGCTTAGCCCCCTGTTCTACTCACTTTACACTTGACTGTGAGGCTAAGCACAGCTCAAATGTTAACTTGCAACTTTAAGTTTGCTGAAGACAGCACTGTCATTGGGTGGATCAAAGGTGACCATGATTCAGTTTATAGGAGGGAGATTGAAGATCTAGCAAGGTGGGGTCATATCAACAACCTCTTAATGTCAGCAAAACCAAGACTTCAGGAGGAGGAAACCAGAGGTCCACGAGCCAGTCCTCATCAGGGGGTCAGAGGTGGAGAGGGTCAGCAACTTTAATTTCCTCTTTATTATCAGAGCAGAGGATCTCTCTGGATCCAGCACGTATGTGCAATTATAAAGAAATGTTTGCAAACTTCTAAGGAAGTAGAGGCAACTCTACTTCCTTATAAGTTTGTTAAGATTTGGCATGGCATCAAAAACTTTGACAAACTTCTATAGATGTGTAGGGGAGAGTTTATTGATTAGTTGCATCATGGCCTGGTAAGGAAATACCAATGCCGGCTTCCATTCTGAGGCTGTGCCCACCGGTTCTAGACCGTCCCACTATTGGGAACATCCTCTGCACATCCACTCTATCTAGGCCATTAATATTCGGTAGGTTTCAATGAGATCCCCCCCTCATTCTTCTAACCTGCAGTGACTACAGGACCAGAACCATCAAACAGTCCCCTTACGTTAATCCTTTCATTCCTGGGATCACTCTGGTGTGTCTCCTCTGGACCCTCTCCAAAGACAGCACATTCTTTCTTAGTTAAGGGATCCAAAACTGCTCACAATACTTCAAATGTGGTTTGACCAATGTCTTTCAAAGCCTCAGCATTGCTTTTATATTTTAATCCTCTCAAATCGAATTCAGATACTGTGATTGCCTTCCTTACCAGCAACTCAACCTGCAAATTAACTTTTAGGGAATCCTGCACAAGGACTCCTGAGACCCTTTGCACCTCTGATTTTTGAATTGTCTCCCTGTTTAGAAAACAGTCTATGCCCTTATTCCTTCTCCAAAGTACATGACCATACACTTCCCTACAATGTATTCCATCTGCCACTTCTTTGCCTATTCTCACAATCTGTAAAATTAAGTTAGTTTTATGTATAATTAAGTATTTTAGACAGTAATGAAAACCTAGTTTTACTGTAATTAAGTCTGTATAATGATGTTATCAGAGAAATGTAACAATCAAAACTTAATTAGCTTTTCTGTGTAATCACATATGCAAAGAGATGTAAAAGGCTGTTCGAAAATTGTGTTTGGGTGGATCAGTTTTGTCTGGTCTCCTGGCGTGCACCAGTCTTCAATACTCCTTGTTCGGATGAACTGATGACACTGGAAGCATGAGTTAAAACAAAGCAATGTCCAGTAGATCTGGCAGCATCTATGGAGAGAGAAGAAGAGTTAACTTTTCAGGTCAGAGGATACAATGGTTCTGATGAAGAGTCTTTGAGCTGAAGCATTGATAGTGCTTGTCCTCCTGTGGATGCTGCCTGACCTGCTGAGCATTTTATGGTTTTAATTTTGGATCTTTCTGAAATTTAATCTTTTAAGTAATGTGGATTTTGTATAATTTTAAAGTTTCATTCACCAGTGGCAAGGCTGCATTCAATGCAAGTGTATTGATGCTTGAGAAAGTGGGGCTTTGCGGATCCGTTATACTGGGTAGGAAGCAGTACAGAATCTCCTGTTCTGACCATGTGGATTTTTATGACAATCCTTTTTGTTCTATGGCCAGATTTGGTTAGTGTGAGCTTTTTATTTCTGACTTTCTCAAACTACTGTCATAGGATTAGTTGTCTCTTTAAGGAGCCAGTAGTTGTCCTTACCTTGAGAATGCTTTGGTGACAACGGGTCCCCATAGGGTCTGGTTGACGAGTAACATCACAGGAACCAGCCTCCCTCCATGGGCCCCATCAAAGCACCCATTATAATTAAAGACCACACTCACTCCAGACAAACGGTACCTTCTCAATTGGGCAGAAGATACAAAATCCTGAAAGTACATAACACCAGGCTCAAGGACTATTAAATGGTTCCTAGTCAGGTAGGTTGGATTCTTGAGCTCACAGTCTACCTTGTTATGAGCTTGTGCCTTTATTTACCCACACAACACTTTCTCTGTTACTGTAACACTTCATTCTGCATTGTTATTGCATTACCTTGTTCTAGCACAACACACTGTTCAGTGTTCTGATCTGTACGGATATATAGAAGACAAGCCTTTTGCTGTGTCTTGGTACACGTGACAGTAATAAACCAATTCCAATCTAACCAGCTGGTTTATAGTCACACAGCACAGAAGCAGGCCCATGCTATAGGCAACTGGTCCATACCAACCAACATGCCCATTCAAGCTGGTCCCATTTACCCACATAACCAAACCTTTCCTCTTCATGTACCTGTCTAACTGTCTTTTAAATAGCGTTTTGGTACCTGCCTCAAACGCTTCCTCTGGCAGCTCATTCAATATACCCACCGTCCTCTTTTTTTTAAGAAATTCTTAAATGTTGACCTCTATAGGTTACCCTAGAGCAGGGGTTCCTAACCTTTTTTATGCCATGGACCCCTACCATTACTTATGGGTCCGTGGACCCCAGGTTGGGATCGCCAGCCCTGGAGTCTCCTATTTTCCGAAGAAAAGTTCCAGCCTGTCTAACCCCTCCCAATAACTCTGTCCCTCGAATCCTGGCAACATTTTAAATCCATGTAAGTTGCTTCACACAGAATAGCACAGCACAGTATAATCCCTTCAGCCCACCAAGTTGTGCTGACCTTTTAACCTACTCCAAGATCAATCTAATCATTCCCTCCTACATAGCCCTCTGTTGTTCTTCTTCATCAATTTAGCTAGGGAAGAGTTTCTTAAATTTCCCCAATATATCTGTCTCTGCCTCCACCCTGGCAGTGTACACCACTGTGTGTTTAAAAAAAAACTACCTCTGACATCCCCTATACTTTCCTCCAGCTACCTCAAAATTATGCCCCATGTTGCCGCCATACTACTGACATCCAGACAATCCCAAAACCAACACAGAACCAAGCGAAGATGGGTGTCTCTTATTCTGTGACTGTCTTCTTGAATGAAAACTGGCTACTGGTGTGATTTTTGTTTTTAATTGCTATTTCTCTTGGCACGTGCTTCCAGCATGCAACAAGGGAAAATGTTCTTCTTTGTGGGAATTACGATGGCAATAGTCCAGGGAGGATATGCTCGGAGGATTAAACCTGGAAACGAGGTCAAAGCGGTGAAGAGGGTAAGTGATAAAGGGATGTTATGGGAAGAGCGTTAACCACACTAGCGAGTGTGCTGATACTGGAAGATTTCCAGTAAAATAAACGCTGAGCTCACAAAGGCAAATTGGAGGTTTTTGTTGTGGCACCACTCAGCCAGATTTTAAATCTTCCTCCTATATGCTGATTCGTCATCACTGTTGATTGGGCCAATGACTGTGGCGTCGTCAGTAAACTTAAAAAACTTTACAATATGGCATCAGAATTGCACTATGAACTCCGTCTCAAGCTGTAATAGTGTCATGCAATAGCTATGCTGTTGTGGCACCCAAAAATATGGTGACCCTGACGTGTATGAGGCATAAGGAGCCGTTGGACATGCTTAAGTTAGATAGATAGATACTTTATTCATCCCCAAGGGGAAATTCAAACATTTTTCCAGTGTCCCATACACTTATAGTAGCAAAATTAATTACCTATAGTATTTAACTCAGTATAAATATGATATGCATCTAAAATCACCCTCCCAAAAAACATTAATAAATAGCTTTTAAAAAGTTCTTAAATAGTTTACTAAAGTGCATTGAGTGGTAACTTAAGCTCAGTCCTAACCCCGGTTAACATGTCTTGCCCCTGGTGGTTGAATTGTAGAGCCGAATGGCGTTGGGAAGTAATGATCTCTTCATCCTGTCTGAGGAGCATTGCATTGACAGCAACCTGCCGCTGAAGCTGCTTCTCTGTCTCTGGATGGTGCTGTGCAGAAGTTGCTGTCCGTGGAGGGTTGGAGACTGAGCGGAGGTATGATAGAATCTGATGGTTTTGAGAGGCATGGATAGATAGATAGAGTCTCTTTCCCGGAATCATTCATAAATCCGATGGCTGAGAAGAAGCTTTTCCTAAAACTTAGATCATGTGCCTCCGTACCTCCTCTGCAATGGTAGTAATGAGAAGAAATGGTCCTGGATGGTGAAAACCACCTTCTGGGCATCACCTTTTGACGACGACCCCAATGGTGTCTCTGTGTGTGTGCGTGTGTGTGTGTGTGTGTGTGTGTCTCACCCACTTCCTTAACCAGTTCTGTAAACAGCGATGGGTGGGACAAAACCAACAGTGTAATAGCAAAAATAACTCACTACTTTACTCACTATATCTTTTCCATACAGGCGATATCTCTTCTGATCCCGGGTTTCCTCATCATCGGCTGGACCAGTTCAGTGATGCTCCTGTATATTGGGCTCCTCTTTTACTCGTGCGGTAGGTTACCTCGGATGCTACTCACCAGACTTGCTTTTACAAAGCTCAGCACGTCAGGGAAACCAGCCCCCCCCTCTTCTCGCTGCCTCAGTAAAGCAGTCAGCATAATCAAAGACTCCCCAACCACCCCAGGTAATCTCTGCTCCCCCTTTCCACTGGGCAGAAGATACAAAAGCCTGAAAGCATGTCCCCCAAGTTCAATGCCACTGTGATAGGACTAATAAATGGACCCCTTGGTACAATAAGATGAATTCCTCCCCTCACAGTATACCTTATTGTGGCCTTGCACCTCGTTGTCTCCCTGGATTGTACTTTCTCTGTAACACTTTATTCTGAATTGTTACTGTTTCCATTTGAACTATCTCAAAGCACTGTTGTAATGAAATGATCTGCATGGATGATGCAAAACAAAATTTTTCACTTGGCACTTTTGATAATAATATATTAATTTACCGTAGCATCTTTAACATTATAATACGGTGAGAGAGGGAAAAGGGGATGGGGAATGGCGGGGGTGCAGCATTACCAGAAATTCGAGAAATCCATGTTTATGCCGTCAGGTTGGAGGCTACCCAGACAATATAAGGCACTGCTCCTCCAATCTCAGTGTGGCCTCATCACGACGGTAAAGAAAGCCATGGAGAGGCATATCAGAATGGGTACAGGAAGTGGAATTAAAATGGGCAGCAACTGGGAGATCCCGCTTTTTCTGGCGGACGGAGTGTAGATGCTCGGTGAAGCGGTCTCCCAGTCTGCGTTGGCTCTCACCCAATATACAGAAGCACTGGGCACGGTATATGACCCCAACAGACTCACAGGTGAAGTGTCATCTCTCCTGGAAGGCCTGTTTGGGACCCTGAATGGTAGTGAGGGAGGAGGTGTAGGGCAAAACTTTAAGGTATTTGGAAGAAAGTATAGAGAGGGTTAACAGAGCAGCGAGTGCCTGGAGTGCCCTGCTAGGGGTGGATACATAAGGGACATTTAAGAGACTCTTTGACAGGCATGTGGATGAAAGTAAAACGGAGGGCTGTGTAGATTGATCTTGGAGTGGGTTAAAGAGGCAGCTGAAGTGCATATGTTCTAAGGGCCTAAACTCAGGAATTTCAACCCAAACCATGCCAATTATTTTTCTTCCTGAATTGATCCTTAAAACCAGTATCTTTGACTTCTTGCAGGGGAAGGAAGCTTCAGTGGAGGAATTACAATTTAGTTTAATGTCACTGGCATATGTCATGAAATTTGTGGTTTGCAGCAGCAGTATTTGACAATATATAATAATAAAAATGTATAAATTACAATAAGAAATGTATATTAAAAATAAATTAGAGCAAGAAGAGAGTTAAAAAACAGTGAGGTAGTATCCATAGGTTCATTGTCCATTCAGAAATCTGATGGCAAAGGGAGAAACTTCCTGAAATGTTGAGTGTGTGTCTTCAGGCTCCTGCACCACCACCTTGATGGTAGCAATGGAAGACGGCATGTCCTGGGTGGTGGGGATCCTTAATGATGGATGCCACCTTTTTGCTGTGTTGCCTTTTGAAGATGACCTTGATGCTGAGGAGGCTAATGCCCATGACAGATCTGATTGAGTTTACAATTCTCTTTAGCTTTTTCCTATCCTGTACAGTGGCCCCTCCACACCAGATGGTGATGCAACTGATGTTTGAAGGATCTTGGCCCAAAGGGTTTACCTCCATAGATGGTGCTTGATCTGCTGAATTCCTTCACAATTTTGTGTGAGTTGTTTTGAATTTCCAGCATCTGCAGAATCTCTTGTGTTTATAACCTTGGTCTGATTTTTGCTTCCCTTCCAGCTGCTGCTGTTGTCATTCCCTGCCTATCTGCCGTGGTAGCCGGATATGGTAAGTGTTGGGAGTGTCTTGGTGCTCTTGGCTTGATCAAAGCACCAGTATTTTCTACTGCTTTCAACATGGGAATGGAGAGGTTCAGAAGGGACAACACTTATTTCTCTGGAACGCCATAAAGTTTAGTACCCCCATAGCTTTGAGAGCCATTCCCAAACCCCTACCTTGACGTCATCTGAAGACTAGGGCAGCAAGTGTTTAGGAAAGTTGTATCACCTTCAGGTTCCCATTTTGGGTGGCACTGGAGCATAGTGGTAAAGATAATGCTTTGCAGTGCCAGCAATCAGAATTCAATTTCCCATCACTGTGTAAGGGGCTTGTACGTTCTCCCCATGGACTGCATGAGTTTCCTCTGGGTGCTCTGGTTTCCTCCTACATTCCAAAGCTGTATGGATTAGTAGTTTAGTAAGTTGTTTACACACTATGTTGGCGCTGGAAGCACAGCAAAACTTGTGGGCTGTCTTTGGTACATACTTGGACTGTTTTAGACTATAAGACAATGAGACAAAGGAGTGGGGTTAGGCCATTTGGCCCGTCAAGTCTGTTCTGCCATTTGATCTCTATGTTTTGATGTACATGTGACAAATAAAACTAATCTCTTTATCTCTAACATTGCTCCATTTGGTGGGTGGTAAGGTGGTGGAAGGGAGTGTAAAGCACTCCTTCCCTCTGCTAACCTGCAGGTCACCCTTGGGCAAAGTGTAGCACCTGTTTACCCCCCGATCAGGGTCATGTGAAGCCATGGGAGCAGTTGGTGCAGATCACAAGTCCTGGTTATGTGATCACTGACGCCAGGCAGACAATCTCTGAAGACTATTGATAATGGCTGGGGTCACCCATCTTGTAAAGACACTGCCCAAAAGGCAGTGGCAAACCATTTCTGTAGAAAAATTTGCCAGTAACAATCATGGTTATACAACATGGCAATTGACGATGATGCTCCCTTTGGAAGTGCATCCTTTCGTCATTTCATTGTTACCTTGTGTTCTGCAAATATCTTCCTCCCATGCAGTACAGTGTCTCAGAGTAATTCAACATCATCATCTTAACCTAATCTGATGATGGGTATTAAATGATGCAAAGGCCTGTTTCATGGTTCATCCCCAGCAGCAGTGTGACACAGGCCTTGATCTACGGGCCGTTCCCAAGGACACACAGGGAAATGAACATCAAGTGCTGGGGGCAGGTCATCAAGTCAGTGAAGGACTCCCTTTGGTCTGCCAGCATGTCGAGATACCTTTGAAGGAATGGTGCCAAATGGTACCATTCCAGGCTCCAGGAGTATGTGGTGAGGGATGCATTGAAGCTTGGTCCATCCTCTACAAGGGCTGAGTGGGAAAGGACCACAGTGTAGGGTTCATCTGCTACTGAAGAAGGAGGGGCCAGATTGGGTGAGGAAGCTTCTCGATTATTGTAGTACTGTACCACCAAAGGAGGCCACACGAGTGGCGACGTTCCTACTGATTTTAAGCAATATAATTGTACACTACTTAATGCATTGGCTATGAGTGTATGAGTGAAAAGGCATTGCACAGTTTATTGTAATTTTTAAAGATTAATGTTTTGAAATGTTTTAATTTTGAATTTAAAAAAAAGTATCCCAACAAATGAATAATTAAGAAGTATTTACAGCAGATAGTACAGGCAAGATTACTGGTCTCTCTGTGATGTTCAATGGTGGCAATTTAATGATGGCATTAAGGGGTCTTGCTCTTACTGGGGGTGGTCATTGCCTTGGATAATGTTACCTGCCAGACCCTTGCTGAATGTTGATCAGCAGTAATGGAAACTGAACTCTCTGCAATTGTTAACATCCACACTCCTGTAATGGAGGGGAAGTCACTGATGGAGTATTGGTCATAGAGCACTATAGCACAGAAATAGGCCATTCAGCTCATTGTCCATACCAAACTGTTGTTCTGCCTAATCTCATTGACCCATACCTAGATCATAGCCCTCCATACCCCTCCTGTCCATGTACTTATCCAAACTTCTCTTAAATGTTGGAACTGAACACACAACACGGAGACCAGAGTTTGTTGTAAAACTGTGGACAGGATGATAAGAGGAATAGATAAAACTCACCTACCTGTTTAAGAGCCACTGAATCATGCTGCAGCTCTATAAAGCCCTGGTTAGCCCTGGTTGTGTTTGGACCCTCTTAAGACGTGGAAGCTAATTAGGGAGGGTGCGGAGGAGATTTACCAGGATACGGAGGAGATTTACCAGGATGCTGCCTGGATTAAAGAGCATGTTGAATGAGCTAGAGCTTTTCTCTTTGGAGTGACAGAGGATGAGAGGTGATTTGATAGAAGTGTGTGTACAAGATGATAAGAAGCATAGTTAGTGTAGACAGCCAGTGCCTTTTTCCCCAGGGTGGAAATGGCTAATAAGACGAGGCATAGTTTTATAGGGGAGATGTAAGATGCAGGCTTTTTTTACACAGAGAATGGTGGGTGCATGGAATGTGCTGCCAGAGGTGATTGATAATTTAGCTGCAAACTATGTGCTGGAAGAACCCAGCAGCATCTGAAGGGTGCAGGGGAAGGAATTGTCAACATTTAAGGTCTAAATCTTGTATCAGGACATCAGTTGTTGATGGGTGTGCAGGACACAGCAGACGACAAGGGTACCTTCATCAATCAATGCAGGCTGGAGAACTGAGAATGACAGGCATAGAACTGGGGAGAGAGGGAGTAGGTCAGGCACTTAGGTAGAAAATTGTTCCAATGATTGTGAATTTTAGAAATGCAGTGTCTGCCGAGATGGCCTGTTTTCGTGCTGTAATTGTTATATGGTTATAGTGTCTGAAAGGACTGCAAATTACATTGCCAAATAGATGTTAATGATTGATGCCACGTACAGTGCGGTACAGACCCTTCTAGCCCAATGAGCCCATGCTACCCAATTACATACATCTGACCAGTTGTAACCTGTACATCTTTGGAATGTAGGAGGAGAAGTGAGCACTTGGAAGAAACCCATGCTGTTATAGGTAGAGCATACAAACTCCTTACAGAGGTGGAATTGAAGCAGGGGCGCTGGCACTGTAATGGAGTTATGCTAACTGCTACACTACCATGGCACCCGTAATAGTATCCAAGCAATTATCAAATGAGGTGATAGAAATAACGAATGTGATTGTGGAACAGATGTTACACTGAACAATGGGATTAATATGAAGCTGTAAGGACATTATTGCTCAGCTGTTATGATTCTAGCTTGAGGGTTACAAGTTGAGTCAAGACTTAGTCGTAGAGCGCAAGATATAAGACCATCAGCTCATCTAGTCCAAGCTGAACTGTTAATCTGCCTAGTCCCATTATCCATACCCCTCCCCTTCATGTACTTATGCAAACTTCTCTTAAATGTTGCATCCCACCCACATCCTCTATCTCCACAGGCAACTTGGTCCACACTCTCACCACCCTCTGTGTGAAGAAGCTTTTCTTCATGCTCCCCTTGAACATTTTACCTTTCATCCTTAACACATGACCTGTAATAAATAAGTATCCTTTGCTAGCAGTGGGGAAAATTGTTAGGGAAGGGTGTGAAAAAATAGTAATTTTTAAATGGAGCTGATTTCTTTTAAGGTGCAGCCAATCAAAAAGGAACAGTAATGGGAATACTTCGTAGTCTGGGGGCTCTAGCCCGAGCCTTGGGACCAACCTTAGCAGCTACAGGTGAGAAATTACTCGGCTTCATTTGTTGCTTTCATGGGTTTCAGGATTGAAATTCCTGATTACATTCAGTTAATGGCAGGACAAGGATTTCTTCATTAGCACATGGGAGTCTCTGCTCCAGTGGTGAGAATTGCATTTAATTAAAGAACTTGGAGAGATCTGAAGTGTACATTTAACTATATGTCATGGATGCACTTTATGTTAACTTGTACAGCTACAGATTTTATTTGTAAATATTGTGTGCTGTATGTGATATACAGTACGTACTGTGCTTTTCACCTTGGTTTCAGAGGAATGTTGCTTTCTTTAGCTGTCTACATATGTATGGTTGAATGACAGTGAACTTGAAAAAGTTCCCAATAAACTTCACAAAGAAAAATTACAATGCAAAATTTGCTATGGATTTACAAGGAACATGACTCAAAGCTTGGATTTATGAAAGTAATTAGATGTTGAAGGCTTGACCGCTAATAGTGAAACAATTAAATTTAGCAATGCACAGGAAAGTCATTGTTCTCTTGTACTCTGTATTACCATGTAACTTTGGAGGAGTGCATTAAATTCCAATGTGGAGGGAGGGATAAGAGACTACTGATGCTGGAATCTGGAGCAACAAACAATCTGCAGAAGGAAAAGTCGACGATTCCTTTCCCACCAGCTGGCTGAGTTTCTTAGACTGTTGCCTCATATTCTCCAGTTTCGCTTTGTGTGGAGTGGAGGGAGAAAGGGCATATATCTAATTTTCTACATAAAGTTAAATATTTGATCTTTTACTGACCTTTAAGGCAGTATATTCCAAACTTTAAACACTAACTTAGTAAGAAATTTTCTTCTTACTAATTATTCACCAATGAGAGGGAACTTGATGATGGTGAGGACAATATGAGTGAGGTTGATGTTCTGGAGCATGTTGATATTAAGGGAGAGGAGGTGTTGGAGTTGTTAAAATACATTAGGACGGATAAGTCCCCGGGGCCTGATGGAATATTCTCCAGGCTGCTCCACGAGGCGAGGAAAAAGATTGCTGAGCCTCTGGCTAGGATCTTTATGTCCCTGTTGTCCACGGGAATGGTACCGGAGGATTGGAGGGAGGCAAATGTTGTCCCCTTGTTCAAAAAAGGTAATAGGGATAGTCCAGGTAATTATAGACCAGAGAGTCTTACGTCTGTTGTGGGAAAACTGTTGGAAAAGATTCTTAGGGATAAGATCTATGAGCATTTAGAGAATCATGGTCTGATCAGGGACACTCAGCATGGCTTTGTGAAGGGCAGATCATGTCTAACAAGCCTGATAGAGTTCTTTGATGAGGTGACCAGGCATATAGATGAGGGTAGTGCAGTGGATGTGATCTACATGGATTTTAGTAAGGCATTTGACAAGGTTCCACAAGGCTTAATCAGAAAGTCAGAAGGCATGGGATCCAGGGAAGTTTGGCCAGGTAGATTCAGAATTGGCTTGCCTGCAGAAGGCAGAGGGTCGTGGTGGAGGGAGTACATTCAGATTGGAGGGCTGTGACTAGTGGTGTCCCACAAAGATCTGTTCTGGGACCTCTACTTGTCGTGATTTTTATTAACAACCTGGATGTGGGGGTAGAAAGGTGGGTTGGCAAGTTTGCAGATGACACAAAGGTTGGTGGTGTTGTAAATAGTGTAGAGGATTGTCGAAGATTGCAGAGAGGCATTGATAGGATGCAGAAGTGGGCTGAGAAGTGGCAGATGGAGTTCAACCTGAAGAAGTGTGAGGTGGTACACTTTGGAAGGACAAACTCCAAGGCAGAGTACAAAGTAAGTGGCAGGATGCTTGGTAGTGTGGAAGAGCAGAGGGATCTGGGGGTACATGTCCCCAGATCCCTGAAAGTTGCCTCACAGGTAGATAGGGTAGTTAAGAAACCTTATGGGGTGTTAGCTTTCATAAGTCGAGGGATAGAGTTTAAGAGACGTGATGTAATGATGCAGCTCTATAAAACTCTGGTTAGGCTACACTTGGGAGTACTGTGCCCAGTTCTGGTCGCCTCAGTATAGGAAGGATGTGGAAGCATTGGAAAGGGTACAGAGGAGATACACCAGGATGCTGCCTGGTTTAGAGAGTATGCATTATGATCAGAGATTAAGGGAGCTAGGGCTTTACTCTTTGGAGAGGAGGAGGATGAGAGGAGACATGATAGAGGTATACAAGATATTGAGAGGAATAGATAGAGTGGACAGCCGGTGCCTCTTCCCCAGGGCACCACTGCTCAGTACAAAAGGACATGGCTTTAAGGTAAGGGGAGGGAAGTTCAAGGGGGATATTAGAGAAAGGTTTTTTACTCAGAGAGTGGTTGGTGCGTGGAATGCACTGCCTGAGTCAGTGGTGGAGGCAGATACACTAGTGAAGTTTAAGAGACTGTTAGACAAGTATATGGAGGAATTCAAGGTGGGGGTTATCTGGGAGGCAGGGTTTGAGGGTTAGTACAACATTGTGGGCTGAAGGGCCTGTAATGTGCTGTACTATTCCATTCTATTGCCAATCAACATTATACTTGACCTTAAGACGAGTTTCTCCCAGAACAAAGAACAGTACAGGCCCCTTGGCCTATGATATTGTGCTGACCTTTTAACTTACTCCAAGATCAACCTAACTCTTCCCTCCTACACAGCCCACCATTTTGTTCCTTCGTATATATGCCAATCTAAAAGTCTCTCATATGCCTCTAATGAATCTGCCATTATCACCACTCCTGGCAGGGTTTTCCATGTACCCTCTGTGTAAAGAACTAACTTCTGATATCCCCTCTATATTTTCTTCCAATCACTTTAAAATTATACCATCTCCACCAGGGGACACAGTCTACGTAGCAGGATTTTAGAGTAGGTTAAAAGGTTGGCACAACATGGTGGGCTGAATGGCCTGTAGTGTTCTAGATGGAGCAGGTGGAGAAGTTTGATACTTGCTTGTGTGCTGCAGCTAATGGACAGGGGAGGTGGTGAAGGGATTGAATGTTGTTTTTCTCTTGCAGTCTACTGGCTGGGAGGCGCTGAGCTGTGTTTCACCATGGCAGCCGCTGGCTTCCTCCTCCCTCTCGCACTTATTTCAGTTCCCAAAGCAAAGAAAAGAGAGTGATGAGAACCAGAGGATGGATACTTTGACCTATGTAAACGTCAAGAGGACAGTACAGATTCCCTTTAAGCAACCGCGGGCTGTGTTTAAAGCAAATTCTGGTGGTTGATCTTCAACATCTCCAGCTGAGAATATCACAGCATATGAAGATCAGGAAACTGCCTCCAGTAGAAATGTGGTGTTTATTAGATGAAGTACCGAGAACTTCAGGAAAGTAACTTGTTATGGGGCTCTTTCTTTCTCCTTCCTATTGATGCTGTGTGTGTATGTATTTATGGATGTGGTCTGCGTGTACGTGTATGGTCTGGTTGTGCATGGGTGGGTGGTCTACATCCCCTCCTTGGGTGGAAAAGTGCCACAGTGGAAACTTGCATTATCCCATCTGGAAGTTAACTGTTGGATTTGGGTGGTTAATAATCAGTGGATCATTAAGAGTTTCCTTACATCTGGACCCTTTTGTTTATCATATTACCCAAGTTCGGTTACTCCTGAATTTGGTTGGAATGAGATATACTCAACATCCAGCTACTGATATAATGTCCCAGGAGGGTAAAGTAATGGTCACAAGCAAAACTGTTCCAATTTGGAATTAGAAAATTAAACATTTGCAGGATTTTTCTCTTATTTACCACTTTTTAGAACATGAGTTTCAGCCTAACACTAGAGACAAGTTCAAATCTCCAGTGATAGGTACAGAAATTGCCTTCAGGAACACTAGTAATGACAACTCTCCAACAACTAGATTGTCATAAAGTCTACAGGGAAAGAAATCTGCTCTTAATCTGAGACCAGATCTTTAAATTCTGTTCAAAGTTGATTCTGGATGAATCCTAAATGCTAACCTTGACAGCAAAGCCAGGTGTCACCTTCCCCCACTACCCGTAATCACCACCAACTTCCATCACTGAGTGGTAAGCTGTGCCTTCAGATGTCTGTGTGCTTGAACTCTTTTTGCCTTCATTATCAATCTCTGGCCAGTACTTTATTCACACCTCTTTTGACCCAATTTTATATCTGTGGAAATACCTTGAAAGTTGCTCCGACAATGCAAATGACTGCTTTCCAGGTGTGTGTGCGCGATGAAATCAATACCATTTTTTAAAAAAAGCGAGAGATTTCACACATGCAATAAATCTGCTGAATCTCAGAGCACAGGTTCTCTGAGGCTTGAGAATCCGCAACTTATGTACAGCCGGCACACACAAACAAGGGTCTGGGAAACCGGCAGGATGGATTTAACAAACACTTGCGTCTCTTGCCATGTGGTTCTGACTTGTGAGGTGCTCAGGTTACAAACAGCTCATAGGTGTGCAACTTTGCCTTAACCTGGCAAGGCCCTGTCCAGCAGTTTTTTTTGGAGAAAGCCCTGGAGCCAAAAGAAGGTAGTTTTCTGGTGAAAATGTCACTTGTCTTTGGTCATTTTACTTTAACCCAGTGGGACCTCCTATTAACACGTTCATAGTTGATGAAATGTTTACTTAAAATGTTCACACATTAGGATACTCTTTAATAGTGTCTTTGTTCTATCCTGAAATCAAATGTATTTTGTACAGAATTTCAAATAAACTTCAAATATACTTTATGGACAAGACAATTACTTTTAGGAACTATCCTACTTCAGCCATACAAATTTTGGTCCTTCCTGCTCACTAATCACAGCTGAAAAGGGTCCTGCTGTAGGGTCTTGGCCTGAAACTTTATTCCTCTCCAAAAATACTGTTGGACCTGCCGAGTTTCTCTAGCGCTTTTCGTGTGATACCTTCAGGAGCCTTGGGAAATTGCATTAGACATGGTACTGATTGGCAAACATCCAGAATAAAACAGGTCAGGAGCCTCCAACCTTACACACTTGCTATATTTAAGTGTAATGCCAAAAAAATGGAAGAGATCACTGCATTCTATTAATTTCAGACTTCCATTTTAGACTGAAATCTTAATTTATTTATTTAGAGATACAGCACAGAATAGGCACTGCTGGTCCTTCAAGCCATATAACCTAACACCTGATTTAACCCTAGCCCAATCGCAACACAATTTACACTAACCAATTAATCTACCAACTAGAACATCTTTGGACTGTGGGAGGGAATTGGAACACCTGGAGAAAACACAGGCATTCCATGGGGAGGACATACAGACTCCTTCCAGATGAGGTCAGAACTGAACTCCAGTGCCCTGAACTGCAAAAGCATAGCACTAACTGCTATGCACCACTGTGATGCCCCAAGGAAAATAAAGGAACTGAGGTCTTCATGCAAGGATTTGATGAGAAACAGACAATTTCTTCTCCCCCACTCCTCCCCCCAACTAATGCCGTTCCACCCATTGAATTCCTCCAACGGATGGCTGTTCACTTTAACAAAGTATAAAAGTTAAAGCAAGAGCTACTTCCCCTTTCAGCCATCATGTTTCAGTGCAAATTTTTAAAATGAGATACACTGTGGGCTGTACTATGTTCTGCTGTAGTGTCCTATGTTCTAAATGCAGTAAAGGTGTGACAGTGGAGAGCCGATAGTGTCTGTACTGTATATGACTCGAGAAGAAACAGACAGCCTGCAATGAATAGAGCTGCCTTCTTGAATAAACTAAACAATGTTGTGGGGTTTAAAGAAAGGATTTTATTTAAGTAACTTCAAAAAAATGTTACAATGAAACTTAAAAAAATTAGATATGATTCTTTTCATAAGTAATATTTTTTTTACTTAGAATTCTTTGTTTTAATACAAAGAATTGAAAACGTAGGATAAAAATCAAAGTTTAGAAATGTTTTGTAGAGGATAATTAACTGAAATGAGATTCTAAACATAGGTGACATTGTTAAGTCTGGCAATTCTAACAAATTAACAGAAAACTTAAAATTGTTTAGAGTACAGAAGTTATACAAGGGTAAAATACAAGCGTAAAGCCAGTGATGCCATGCAGTCCTCATTACACACCTGTATGCAAACTATTCTTGCATTATACTTTTGCTACCATTTCCACCTTGGCCCCACCTCAACCCACCTGCAGACTTACTGAGAGAAGGAAAGGCAGCAGCTGCACATCAGCAAAGTGATGGTTTCATCACTGTTCCAAGTTTGCTGCAAATGTAATACCAAACAACAATCCAGACCTCCTATGGGAATGGAAGGATTTCCACTAGGGGTGGTGAGCAACGCTGCCTGTAACAAAAAGGGTTTGAAGTTCAAAGTAAACTTTTATCAGTTTTGGTGCAGTGTTATGTCACACTGGTAGAATTTCCATCAATCCCATTTAAATTAAACAATAAAGGAATCTCTATTTATGAAGGTGACTAGGTTAATTAGAAGCCAGGTTAAGGGGGGGGGGGGTGGCAGTGAGAGAAGAACTTTGATCAGCATGGGGTACCATAATATTCTGCTGTGGGAGCAGAAGGGAGAAACTGAGTTCAGCAGAAACTTGCTCCACTTCCTGATCGAGTCATTGTGGATGGGGATGTAGTGGAGGGTTGTACATCAAAGAATGCTGGAGATGGGATGAGAAGAGATGATAAATTCCAAACAGCACTGCCCACTGGAAAGGCCTCTTGAAGTAGACCATATGAATGATAGGATTTACAGTTTATGTTCCTTCATCAGTAAAACTGAAAGGTCTCACTCTGGATAAAAATATCAGCTCTCTTTTCAACTTTTCCATTTGATTTCAAATGACTTGGTTGCTGAGTTTATGTTTTTCAATACTATGTATAATCAACAAAATAAAAGGACAAAATGCTGGCCATTTCACAAATTTCTACTCAAGACATCTTTTACATGACATTTGACTACACAATCACTGAACTGCAAAATAAGGAGGGTTCATGAATGTGATAAAGCACTGTATAAATACAAGCAACTTGTTTTATCCTGTATAGAACCACAACTTTTCCTTCATTTTAATCTAAGCAGTATTTCACAAACAGAAGAGTATCAGACAATTGATGCAGTGACAAAATGTTGGGTAACGAGTCACCAGACTCCAATAACTTTGTTATGCTCTTAAACAAGTAGCAGAGGGTTACATGGCAGCAGCATTGGTCAAAGCACCCAAAGGAAACAATTTGCAACAGGCAATAGCAGTAAGTTTTCTTAAGGGGTTGTAAAAGGGGAAAAAAAAACAATACTCATGATTCAGCAAAACCCAGACCATTTCTTATTTTCTGAAGTAAGCAATTCATAATCTGTGCCATCTACATGTAGTAATCTTCCTTTAAACATTGCTGGCTAAAAAGGTGTGCAGCATCACAATTGGCTGGTATTGAACAGTCATGCGCAGGATGTCTCTCATACACATGTTAAAATGTATATCTCCACTATAACAGCTGCATATTACAACAAAGCAATTAATTCATCATTACAACATAATCTCATTATAAAGGTTTCTTCTGGTTTCATTGTTCTAACTCTATCTCGAAGTGGTAAACCATGCTGAGATTAAACACTTGAAGGCTTGCACCTACTGTACTGAAAAGGTTAGCACCTCTGTTTTGTGTCAAAAGATGTCCTGTACTTTCGAGATCATTTGAGCTATACTAGACATTTCACTGCATTCCGTTACATGGATGTTTTTGTTTAAGATATAACACTAGACAATACAACCTTGTACATTCTAGAAATGAATTGGAATCGAGGGCATTATGCCTTTTCTGCTTAAAAAAAAGGGGATCTTTAGGATTCACTTTTCTTCTTATTCTTTTTCAAGAAGGAAGGGGTGCGGAACTTTTTCTTCTTCTTTGAGGGTGACTTGCTGGGAGACTCGTCGCTGGCTGCATCAACCACCTCCTCAACGGGTGATGAAGTCACCTGCTCAGGAGGGGGTGAGGAGGGCTCTTCCTGCTGCTCAGTGGTGGTCAGCTCTTCAAGCTTCCTACTCAGGTCTTTGCTTGGGCTGTCCAACTCCTCTTTTGCAGGGGTCTGGATGGTCGGTATTTCCGAGGGCTCATCAGAGGCGAGTTCAGGTGGAGACTGTTGGAAAGTTGCAGCACTGTCATCCTTGCGTGTCTGTTCCATTTGCGATTCTGAAGAATTTATAGAAGAGGTCAAAATAAGTGAGTCAGAATACATTTTGGTGAAAGAATCTCAGTGTCCCTGCTGCAAAGCTCCATTATTCTCTTTAATTGAGATATCAAACAGTCAATTCCTAAAGACTGAAGCTTCTGTTTCTTTCAGAAACCAGCTTTAATCCACGACTTTAAAGCTCTTATATTTTCAATGTTTTTTTCCCCAGCTAGTTTCTTACAGCTCTGAAGTTTGAACCCATTTGAAGTTCCATTCACCCACAGCCCTATGCTCTTGGACATACATTGGTTCCCAATCCATCAGCATCTCAAATTGAAAACTCTCATTCCTGAGTTTAAGACACTTCTCCCCACAACCCTGGTCAGTTTCCTGTTTTGTTCAGGCCAACACCGATGGCGATCGTACCATCTGTCTAGACTGAACTCTGAAATCCCCTCACCAAACTTTCCCAAGTGCCTCTCCTCTTTTTTGTGCAAGATTTCTGTGCAAAGGCCTTCAAATGTGCAAGTTTTATCTATTTGCATTACAGGATATACAATGTGGGTCTTCTCTTCCTGTGAAAATTGTTGCTGCTTGTCTTGTTCTGCCAAACGTTGTGGGCATGCTATGTTGGTGCCGGAATGTGTGCGGGCTGACATCAGCACATCCTTAGGTGTGTTGGTTTGTTAATGCAGATGACACATTTCACTGTATACTTTAATGTACATCTCATAACTAATATGAATTTGATCTGAATCAAAATGCACCTGGTCAGTTACTCACCTTTTTAAAGAAAATGACAATCCATTCTTGAGCAAGGAAAAAAATAACCACAATAGCTGAAGACTTTGGTTAGACCTCAAACATAACTGATAAAGTCAAACACTTCAGGATTAGTTTCTCTCTCTATCCATGAGGAATCCATTTTGTAATGCCACTTATTATTTTTGTACATTTTCTATGATACCAGATCAATCATTGATTAGATACAGAATAGGTAGCAAACCACGATATCCTTGAGGGAGAGAAGTGTTTCCACAGCCAAAAGATCAAATTGAAGCTCTGGTCCTGCTGTATCCAGTTGTAAACAGGAGTAGACTCCACTCATTCACAACTAGGTTGGGGGATCACTTCGCCAAGCACAGGGGTCGGCAACCCGCGGCTCTTTCATCTCTGTGCTGCGGCTCCCCGTGGTTTGTTAGTTTTTGAAATGCAATTCAAAATTTGAAGATTATGGTGATCTTGTACAATCTAAATAAAACGTTGTGGAGACCCCATTTCCTGGCACATCCGAACCGGCTCACAATTAGCCACCATTCCAGCTAAGGCAGGTAGCCTACGGGGGTTTGTGAGTACGTGTCTTTTGGAGCATCCGCGCCCACGGGGACGGGTTGAGGGAGGCTTTAAAGCAAGGCTGTTTAGTTCGAATAAAGTTATCTTTGACTGCAGTGTCGTTATTTTAGCGCTGCGTGTAGCACACCGCTACATGTTTTTTTATCGCTATTAATACACATCACCACTGCCAATGCCTGACACCCGCCAGTGCGCGCTTTCTTTTAATTCTTCGATCCAAGGTAGGCTAACTATGGAGTAACCTTCAACCCAACGTCTCTTTTTCGGAGTTCAAAATGTTTTTGTTGCATGCAGAAATGTAATTTCGTTTTCTCTGCAGGAGTTCATCAATTTCATAAATGCAACACATTATAGTTTGTTTATACATAGCATAAAGGCAAAAAAAAAACCATTGCATGCAGTGTTATTTCATTTTAAATGTCAAACGGGTTTTGTGGCTCCCAGTGTTTTCTTTTCTGTGGGAAATGGGTCCATATTGGCTCTTTCAGTGGTAAACGTTGCCGACCCCTGGCCAAGCACCTTCGCTCCTCCGCCAAAAAAGGTGGGATTTTCCAGTTGAAGCACCCACTTCAATTCGACTTCTCATTCCAATATATCGGTCCATAGCTGCCTCTACTACCACAGTGTGACCATACTAAGCTTAGAGAAGCAACACCTCTGGGTAACCTCCAACTTGGTAGCATGAATATTGATATTCTGGCCTTTTCCCCCTTCCTTTCCAGTGCTGATGAAGGGTCTTGGACCAAGACGTCAACTATTTATACTTCTCTCCACAGATGCTGCCTGACTTGCTAAGTTCTTCCAGCATTTTGTGTGTTGCTGTGGAACAACATCTCAGTATCTGCCTGGGCACATAGCAGCTTTCCAGACTTGATTTCCAGTTTTCCAACTTCAGGCAGCTTACTTCTTTGCTGATATCAGAACTGACCAATTTTGCCTATCATTCTTCCCTCAGTCTCCCAGCCTTGCGGTGTCTGGTTTTATTTTCTGCCCAAAATACACAAGAACTGCTGGGCAAACCCATTATTCCAGCCTGCTCTTGCTACATTGAACTTAACTTTTTCATACCCTGCTTTTTCCTCTGGTTGAATCACTTCCCACCTACCATTGCAGTTTTTTTTTAAAAATTGCCCTACAGATCCCCTTTAAAAACATAAACAAGAGAAAATATGCAGATGCTGCAATCTCGTCCACTTTGCTTCCAACTTCCATCCTGCCCTCAAGTTCACCCAGTCCATTTCCAACACTTCCCTTCCCTTGCTCGGTCTCACTGTCTCAGCTTATCCACTGATATCCATTATAAATCAATGGACCCTCACATCTATCTGGACTACACCCTGCTACCTGCAAAAATGCCATTCCCTTCTCTCACTCAGTCTCCTCTGCATCTGCTCTCAGGATGAAGCTTTTCATTCTAGAATGAAGGAGTTGTCTTCCTTTTCCAAAGAATGGGGCTTCCCTTCCTGCATCATCAAAGCTGCCCTCAATCACACCTCTTCTACTTCAAGCATGTCTGCTCTTACCTCATCCACCACGCTACCAGGGATAGGGTTCCTCTTGTCCTCACCTACCACCCCACCTGTCTCCGCATCCAGCACATAATTCTCCAAAACCTCTGCTATCTCCAACTGGATCCCACTACCAAACACATTTTTCCCTCCCCCTAACTTTCTACAGAGATCTCTTGTCCACTGGTCGCTCCCCACTGATCTCCCTCTTGGCACTTGTCCTTGCAAGCGGAATAAGTGCTTCACCTGCCCCTACACCTTCTCCCAGGTGAGGAGACACTTCACCTTCAAGTCTGTTGGGGGGGGTCATATATAGTGTTCGGTGCTCCCGATGTGGCACATCGGTGAGTACCAACATAGATTGATGAGCATCTACGCTCCATCCGCCAAAACAAGTGGGATCTCCCAGAGGCCATCCATTTTAATTCCACCTCCCATTCACATTCCGACACATCCATCTATGGCCTCCTCTACTATTGGGATAAGGCCACACTTAGGTTGGAAGAACAACACCTTATATTCTGTTTGGGTAGCCTCCAAGCTGATGGCATGAATATCGATTTCTCAAACTTCCAGTAATGCCTCCCCTCAACCCCTACTTCACCATTTCCCATCCCCCCTTCACCCTCTCTCCTGTTATCTCCTTGCCCGCCCATTGCCTCCTTCTGGTGCTCCTCCCCCCTCCTCCCTTTTCATTCTTCCATGGCCCCCTGTCTCTTGCAGCAATCAACTTCCTAGCTCTTTGCTTCATCCCTCCTCCTCCAAGTTTCACCTATTGCCTGGCTTTCCTCTCTCCGCTCCCCCCACATTTCAAATCTACTCCTCAGCTCTTTTCTCCAGTCCTACCAAAGGGATTCGTTCCAAAATGACAACTGAACTTCTTTTTCCATGGATGCTGCCTGACCTGCTGAGTTCCTCCAACATTTTGTGTGCGTTGCCCTTTAAAAACATATCCCTCTCACTGTTAAGCTATGCCTTCTGTTATTTGACATTTCTACCCTGGGAAAAGGATTATGGCTGTCTATTTATATCTCAATTTTATAAACATCCATCAGGTCCTTCCTCCTGACACTCCAGAGAAAACCACACCGGTTCATCTAACCTCTCCTTACAGCTTGTACTCTCTCATCCAGGCAGAATCCTGGTAAAACTCTGCACCCTCTCCAAAGCTTCTATATCTTTCCTGTAATGGAACATCCGGCATTGGATGCAATATTACAAGAACAATCTCATACAACATTCATTCCTGACTCTCATACTATATACCCCCCGTGATGACAGGAGGCATGCCATAATCCTTCTTTACCACCCTATCAACTTGTATAGTCACTTTCAGAGGGCTAAGGACTTGGGAGCCCTATAGTGCCCTGTAAAAGCATTCAGACCCCTACTTGTGTAGTCACTTTCAGAGAGCTGTCCCTTGGGATCTGTATAGTGCCCTATAAAAGTATCCAGACCCCAACCCTTTGTTCACATAAATGAGTATTACAGCCAGGTATTCTGGTAAATTGATAAATTTAACTGAGAATTAAAAAGAATTGTAGATCACATGCTCCTTTGTTCACAGTAGAGCCAAGGAAAAATACTAAAAACTTAAAAACTGAAATGACAGCAGTTCAAAAATATTCATGCCTCTTTGCTTAGTACTTAATCAGAAAAATAGAAAACCTACAGCACAATACAGGCCCTTCGGCCCACAACGCCGTGCCGAACACGCACTTACTTTAGAAATTACCTAGGGTACCCACAGCACTCTATTTTTCTAAGCTCCATGTACCTATCCAAAAGTTTCTTAATAGACCCTATTATATCTGCCTCCACCACTGTCACTAGCAGCCCATTCCATGCACTCACACTCTCTGTGTAACAAAACTTACACCTAACATCTGCTCTGTACCTACTTCCAAGCACCTTAAAACTGTGCCCTCTTATGCTAGCCATTTCAGCCCTGAGAATAAGTCCTTGACTATCCACACGATTAATGCTTCTCATCATCTTATACACATCTATCAGGTCACCTCTCATCCTCCGTCACTCCAAGGAGAAAAGGCCGAGTTCACTCAACCTATTCTCATAAGGCATGATCCCCAATCCAGGCAGCATCCTTGTAAATCTCCTCTGCACCCTTTCTATGGCTTCCACATCTTTCCTGTAGTGAGGCGACCAGAACTGAGCACAGTACTCCAAATGGTGTCTGACCAGGGTTCTATATAGCTGCAACATTACCTCTCACTCCTAAATTCAATTCCACAATTGATGAAGGCAAATACACCATACGCCTTCTTAACCACATAGTCTACCTTTTCAGCTGCTTTGAGCGTCCTAAGGACTCGGACCCCAAGATCCCTCTGATCCTCCACACTGCCAAGAGTCTTACCATTAATTCTATATTCTGCCATCATATTTGACCTACCAAAATGAACTACTTCACACTTAACTGAGTTGAGCTCCATCTGCCACTTCCCAGCCCAGTTTTGCATCCTATCGATGTCCTGCTGTAACCTCTGACAGCCCTCCACACTATCCACAACACCCCCAACCTTTGTGTAATCAGCAAATTTACGAACCCATCCCTCCACTTCCCATCCAGGTCATTTATAAAAATCACAGAGAAGGAATCCCAAACAGATCCCTGAAGCACACCACTGGTCACCAATCTCCATGCAGAATCAAGTCAAGTCACTTTTTATTGTCATTTCGACCATAACTGCTGGTACAGTACACAGTAAAAACGAGACAATGTTTTCAGGACCATAGTGTTGCATGACACGGTACAAAAACTAGACTGAACTACGTAATAAAAACAACACAAAAAAAAAAATAGACTACAGACCTACTCAGGACTGCATAAAGTGCACAAAACAGTGCAGGCATTACAATAAATAATGAACAAGACAATAGGGCAGTAAGGTGTCAGTCCAGGCTCTGGGTATTGATGAGTTTGATAGCTTGGGGGAAGAAACTGTTACATAGTATGGTCGTGAGAGCCCGAATGCTTTGGTGCCTTTTCCCAGACAGCAGGAGGGAGAAGAGTTTGTATGAGGGGTGCGTGGGGTCCTTTATAATGAATGCCGTTTGCTTTGCAGATGCAGCGTGTAGTGTAAATGTCTGTAATGGTGGGAAGAGAGACCCCGATAATCTTCTCAGCTGACCTCCCTATCCGCTGCAGGGTCTTGCGGTCTGAGATGGTGCAATTTCTGAACAAGGCAGTGATGCAGTTGCTTAGGATATGACCCGTCTACAACCATTCTTTGCCTTGTGTGAGCAAGGCAGTTCTGGATCCAGAAACCAAGATCACCTGGGATCACTTGCCTTACTTTCTCAATAAGCCTTGCATAGGGTACCTCATCAAATCCATAACTTAAGTAAATGCCTTACTGAAATCCATAAACACTACATCTATTGCCCTACCTTCATCAATGTGTTTAGTCACATCCTCAAAAATTTCAATCAGGGTCGTAAGGTACAACCTGCCCTTGAGAAAACCATCTAGATTATTCTTGATCATATTAAGTCTCTTCAAATGTTCATAAATCCTGCCTTTCAGGATCTTCCTCATCAACATACCAACAACTGAAGTAAGACTCACTGGTCTATAACTTTCTGGGCTATCTCTACTCCCTTTCTTGAATAAGGGAACATCTGCAACCCTCCAATCCTCTGGAACCTCTCCAATCCCCATTGATGATGCAAAGATCATTGCCAGAGGCTCAGCAAATTCCACCTTCGCTTCCCACAATAGACTAGGGTCCATCTCATCTGGTCCTGGAGATTTATCCACAATCTGATGCTTTCCAAAAGCTTCAGCACATCCTCTTTCTTAATGTTTATATGCTCAAGCTTTTCGATCTGCTGTAAGTCATCCCTACAATTGCCAAGATCCTTTTCTGTAGTAAATACTGAAGCGAAGTATTCATTAATTACTTCCGCTCTCTCCTCTAGTTCCATACACACTTTTCCACTGTCACACTTGATTGGTCCTATTCTCTCACGTCTTATCCTCTTGCTCTTCACATACTTGTAGATTCAGGGGTTTTCTTTAATCCTGCTTGCCAAGGCCTTCCCATGGGCACTTCTGGCTCTCCTAATTTCATTCTTAATCTCCTTCCTGCTAGTCATAATCTTCTAGATCTCTATCATTACCTAGTTTTTTTGAACCTTTCATGAGCTTTTCTTTTCTTCTTGACTAGATTTTCAACAGCCTTTGTACACCACAGCTCGTGTACCCTACCATCCTTTCCCTGTCTCAATGGAATGTACCTGTGCAGAACGCCACGCATATAACCCCTGAACATTTGCCACATTTCTGCCGTACATTTCCCTGAGAACATGCGTTTCCAATTTATGCTTCCAAGTTTCTGCCTGATAGCTTCATATTTCACCTTACTCCAATTAAATGTTTCCTAACTTGTCTGTTCCTCTCTCTCTCTAATGCTTTGGTAAAGGAGATAGAATTGTGATCACCATCTCCAAAATGCTCTCCCACTGAGACCTGATACCTGACCAGGTTCATTTCCCAATACCAGATTAAGTACAGCCTCTCCTCTTGTAGGCTTATCCACACGTTGTGTCAGGAAACCTTCTTGAACACACCTAACAAATTCAACCCCATCTAAAACCCTCACTCTAGGGAGATGCCAATCAATATTTGGGAAATTAAAATCTCCCACCGCAACCCTGTTATTATTACACCTTTATAGAATCTGTCTCCCCATCTGCTCCTCAATGTCCCTGTTACCATTGGGAGGCCATTAAAAAAAATCACCCAGTAGAGTTATTGACCTCTTCCTGTTTCTAACTTCCACCCACAGAGACTCAGTAGACAATCCCTCCATGACTTACTCCTTTTCTGCAGCCATGACACCATCTCTGATTTGCAGTGCCATGCTCCCACCTCTTGCCTCCCTCCCTGTCCTTTCTGAAACATCTGAAGTCTGGCACTTTTAAGTAATCATTTCTGCTGCTGAGCCATGCAAGTTTCTGTAATGGCCACAACATCACAGCTGCAAGTACTGATGCAGGCTCTAAGCTCATCCACTTTGTTCATGATGCTTTCTGCATTAAAATAGATACATCTCAAATCATCGGTCTATGCACATTCCTTCTTTATCACCTGCCTATCCTCCCTCTTGCACGGTCTCCAAGCTTTCTCTATTTATGAGCCAACTGCCCCTTCTTCCGTCTCCTGGTCCAACGTACATCTGCCCTCACCCAATTCGCCCACCACCCCACTCAGGATAGGGTTCCCCTTGTCCTCACCTACCACCCCACCAGCCTCTGGGTCCAATGTATAACTGTCCGTAACTTCTGCCACCTCCAACGGGATCCCACTACCAAGCACATCTCCCCCCCCCCCCCACCTTTTCTGCAGAGTTCGCTCCCTACGCGACTCTCTTGTCCGTTCGCCCCCCCATCCCTTGCCACCGATCTTCCTCCTAGCACTTATCCTTGTAAGCAGAACACGTGCTACACCTGTCCTTACATTTCCACCATCACCACCATTCAGGACCCCAGACAGTCCTTCCAGGTGAGGCAACACTTCACCTGTAAGTCGGCTGGTGTGATATACTGCATCCAATGCTCCCGGAGTGGCCTTTTATATATTGGTGAGACCCGACACAGACTGGGAGACCATTTCGCTGAACACCTACGCTCTGTCCACCAGAGAAAGCAGGATCTCCCAGTGGCCACACATTTTAATTTCACATCCCATTCCCATTCTGATATGTCATTCCATGGCCTCCTCTACTATCAAGATGAAGCCACAATCAGGTTGGAGGAACAACACTTTGTATACCAGCTGGGTAGCTCCCAACCTGATGGCATGAACATTGATTTCTCTAACTTCCGTTAATGCCCCTCCTCCCCTTCTTAACCCAACCCTGCCATTGTTGTGCTAAACATGTCCCTACCGTAGAAATCATTAGGCTTACCCATAGCCCTCAATTTTTCTGAGCTCCAAAACTCTCTTAAAAAGACCCTATCGTATCCGCCTCTACCACTGTTGCTGGCAGCCCATTCCATGCACTCACTACTCTCTGTGTAAAAAAACTTACCCCTGACATCACCTCTGCACCTACTCCCCAGCACCTTAAACTTGTGTCCTCTTGTGGCAACCATTTCAGCCCTGGGAAAAAGACTATCCACACAATCAATGCCTCTTGTCATCTTATACATCTCTATCAGGTCACCTCTCATCCTCCTTCGCTCCTTGGAGAAAAGGCCAAGTTTACTCAACCTATTCTCATAAGGCATGCTCCCCAATCCAGGCAACGTTGTAAATCTACTCTGCACCCTTTCTATGTTCATTCATCTCTTCCCTCCCCTTCATCCAGGGGCCCTAAAGAGTCTTTCAGGTGAATCATCATGGTTGACCGAGCCTGATTCTTAACTCCAAAACACACTCCTACTCTTGATATGTTAACCTGTGGCTACAATAAGGCCCAATGCAAGAATAAGGAACAGCACCTCATCATTCATCTGGGTATGTTGCAGCTTTCTGGACTTAATATTAAATTCTACAAGTTCCCTATTCCTTTTTCTTGGACCTCTGATAGTCCAACAGGAAAAGATATTCCTTAGCCAGCATAACCTGTCTGAATCCATCCCCTTAGGGACTTATGCAGTACCACTTTTGTCAAATTTTCATTTCTACATTGTTCCTATTCATCTGTCAGATCTCTAATGGTGTGTACTTGCCTTTTTTTTCTTCTAGGACTGAAGGACATGCCCGTTCTTCACCTGCCAATCTTCCTGCTCTACATTTCTAACTCCTACATTTTCTTGTCTATGGTCTCACCCTCTAACTGATCATACTGGCTAACTTCCCTCATTCGCAGTTCTAATGAAGGTCTTCAGCTTGAAACATTAACTCTGTATCTTGGTCCAGAACTGCAGCCTGACCTGCTGAGTATTTCCAGCAATTTCTGTTTCTATTCCAAATTCCCTACATTAGCAGGTTTTTAAAAAATTTCCCCTTACTTCCCCCTACCCCACACCCCAACTTCTTTGCTATCTAAAACTAACCCACGTCCTCTTCTCCAGTTCTAATGAAGCTTTCGGGACCAAAAATGTCAACAGATGTTGCTGAGTGTTTTCACTACTTTCTTTTTATTACAGATTTGTAGCATCTGTTGCTTTATTTGCATGCAACATTTAAAAAAAAATCTCAAGTATTACCCTGGCTCAGATTCAAATTCAGTACAAGATAAAACTTCTTTTTTAAAAAGGAGAGAATAGCCGTGATTTAAATTGTTTTCACAAGAATACCCACAAATAACATAAGGCAAATTACACTAATGAAAACCAGACACCAACTTTGTATTCAATGTTTATTCACTCCAATTTCCTAATAACATTCTTGTGAATCTTTAGGGTATATAATGTAACCTGCCTTAATGACTACTGCCCAGTGACTCTAATGCCTGTATTCATGAAGTGCTTCAAGAAGTTGATCATGGCACGCATCAACTCCAACTTTTCAGGCAACATCGATCCACTGTAATTTGCCTTCTGCAGAAACAGGTTTATGGCAGATACCATCTCCCTGGCCCTACACTATCTCTGGAGTATTTGGACAGTAAAGACCAAATGGTTTATGGACTATAGTTTTGCCTTGAAGGTTGTTATTCTAAGGAAACTCATCACCAAACTTTGGACCTTTGAAGTTAATGGCTCCCTCTACAACTTGATCATTGACTTTCACAATTGACTTTCATTGACCAACAGACGGCAATCAGTAAGGAAAGGCAGCGATAGCTCCACCATGATTATTCTAGACACTGATGCTCCACAGTCCCTTACTCCACTCCCTGAACATTCATGACTGGGTTGCCAGATTCTGCTCTATATATCACTGCAGTAGGTCACTGTTATCAGATTCTTGAATGGTCCTCCTGTATGTTAAAATGAACTCTTAGCTTCACAAACTACCTCATTATGATAAAAACACAAAATGCTGGCAGAACTCAGCAGGCCAGACAGCATCTATGGGAGGAGGTAGTGATGACTTTTCAGGCCGAAACCCTTCATCAGGAGTGGGCCAGTTTTGGGTCCTGACGATGGGTCTCGGCCTGAAACATCAACAGCGCTTCTCCTATAGATGCTGCCTGGCCTGCTGTATTCCATCAGCATTTTGTGTGTTGTTGTTGTTTGAATTTCCAGCATCTGCAGATTTCCTCGTGTTTGATACTTATTTATCCAATAAGTTATGGGTCAAAGTATTTGGTGAGTACATTTCTAACTCTTCTGGCTTCAGTCTCATTACTGTCTGTTCTGAAATTGTTCGGTTGCGTTCAAGAAAACAATGAAATAGTGCGCTGCCACCTGATAGTGTTTTCAGAAGTCTCCAGTTACCTCGACCACACTTATCTGCCCGAGTGGCGTTTTCAAAAATACCCGCCCTGGAAAGCGTTTCTGAAAAGCTCCGGTTTCAGGGGACGAAAATGGTGTTTTAGTGTGGACGGAGGGTAAAAACGAAGAGAAAAAGCTTCAGTTACGGATTTATCCGGTGCAGTGTGGACGTAGCCTCAGTTTCTGCTGCTATAGAGAAAACAACCTCTTCTCACAGCACATGTCCTCTAAACCAAGCAGCATTCTGGTAAACCTTTTCAGCACCCTATCCAAGGCCTTCATGTGCGTCTTATAATGAGACACCCAGAATTGAACAAGATACTCCAAATGTGGCCTTTCCCAAGTTTTAAGTTGTAACACAACTTGCTGGTTCTTGAACTCAATCCCTTGGCTAATTAAGGCCATACACATACTCTAGCACCCTCATGACAGGTGCCATTTTTAGGGAGCCATATACCTGGACACCAAGATCCTTCTGGTCATCATTGCTGGGTACTCTTCCTTTATGTTGGATCTTCTAAAGAAAAGCATTTCACACGCTTGGAGATTGCCATTTCTCTGTCCATATCTGCTACTGATCTATATCCCACTGAATCCTATGGCAATCTTCTATGCAAATACACAATGCCACAAATCTTTGGGTCATTTGCAAACTCAATTGTGGCAGATAAATCAGTCCATAAATCATAAGCTGCAGTACCCAGCCAATTTATGAATGAAAAGGATACTTTAGCCAATCTATATGCTTTTTACCTTTCTATGCAGATTGTTTTTAAATATTTTCACTTGCTGAGTATTTGCTTAGGCCAAGGTTCCACTTCAACACAATATAAAGCAGTTTTATAAGGTTAAAACTGATGCAACTTAAAATTGCCTTCACAAGAATACAACTACTCACAACATTAGAAGGCCAAATTACACTAATGAGAGCCAGACTCTAACTTTGTCTTTAATTTTTATGGAGGAATTCCATAACATAGAGGCTGAATGTGTCTGCTGGCTCAGTTTACCAGCTCCTCTTGGTTCCTGATCAAACATCTGATTCTACTTGGGCCCCTGTCACAATGTCATGTTTAAAGAATATACTAACCTCAACATTTAAGCAATGTATATTCTTCACAACCCTGCCCTCAGTATTTGCATACAGTAAAAGATTGCTTGAAGCATTGCTCCAAAGAACAAAATGGGAACAAAACACAGGCAGCAGCTCTGGTGTACACCAGTGGCAAATTCACCAAATACATCACACTGAATATAACATCTCTCATACATTAAATGTAAAGTTATTGCAATTTTAGTTCTCATAAGCCACGTGAATAAACATTATTTTCCTGTATCCACCATGTTAACGAGGTTAATAAACATTTTCAATGATTTGTCTCTTGTGAAAATGGTAGACAAAGGAATATCATCTGAATACATGAAGCATTTAACGTTGGATACTGGCAAGTTATTTCACTGCTTGGATGGGTTAGACAGCTTTGCTTTGCGACCATTTCCCCATCATGTATTTTAAAGAGTTGGGGGTAATTCAAGGAAGATTATTTTCTCCACTTTGCTAAAATTTACTTACTGTATATGTTATTTTAAAAGTAAACAACAAATTATATTGAATGAAATGGAATAGATGTAGCAAAACCTTCAGCGCATTTTGTTAACTTTGGGCTTTCGGTAAAGTATAGGAATTATGACCATATTAGATGTCAGCTATAATCACGTGGGTCACTATCTCAAGCCATTTGAAAAACCCAAACATGAAAATCTAGGTTGATTATCCATGACAGTCAAAAGTGCCATCTTCAAATGAAACACTTGTACTGTTAAGTGGGAAAATTTCCCATGAGATTTTGAAAAGAGTGGACTATCACATCAACATTATACTTCAACTGTCATCCCAAAATTAGAAGTAGTAGAAATCATTTTGCCTTCTTGTGATCTTTTGCAAACTATTTGGAGTGCTTCCTACTATAGTGACTAAACTTCAAACAATGTAAGGGGCTTCTGGCATTTGCAAATCTGTCTGTCTGTTTTTTCATAAGCAAACATCAAGTTGTTTAAAAGATTTTAAATTAAACCATATTAACATGCTCGAGGTATATTCTTACCATCAGAATACTATGTGTCTTAAACACGGAAAAAACTCCAAAAATTAAGATGTACGATTCCTTCCCAATAATACACGTATGCTGGTCCATGGGAGAAACTGTGGCTTTCCAAGGGTGAAGTACAACAGATTTCTAAAGTCTTAGAAAGGCATTTAAATGGAGCCTATGAACCAGGAGGAAATGGAAGCGTAAACAGGAACATGAAAGCTGAAAGCCATGCACATAGGTCTTGCAGGGTTAATTGAAGCAGCTCTATACATGAATGCACAATACTTACTATGGTAACAGGTACTCTTTAGCACATCCAGCTCCTGTTTGTAATGCAGCCACAGGAAGGCGGGTGGAAGAAAAAAAGCACAAGTAGAAAAATCTATGCATTCATAACAGCCAATTGTGTTAAACCAAAAAAACGTAACAGAATATACAATTTGTACAGGACAGAGAAATCAGATGAGATCAGTAAATGGAAAAAAAACTACAGCATAACAGCGATCCTAATGTGACAGAAGATACACAGATTATAAATCAGATTACACCATTCCAAACGCTAGAACAAATTGCTGTCAACACTATACAGTCCCACCTTCAGGCCTGAATAATGAAAATGTTTGTTCTAATTCAAAAATAATGTTTAAAAATTTGGGCAGTTTCCACTCCAATATAATTTAAAACCTGGAGATTTTTCCTTCCCTTATCCAAATTTTTAGATTCTATTTTGTAAAAGGCTGCTGCTTACAGTGAGGAAAACCACTGTTACAGTGCCCAGTCAGTGAGGAAAACCACTATGCTCTTTAGGCAGAGAGTTATAGGAGCTTTAGATTTAAAGTCACCTATTCTCCAATCACATAACGAATTCCCAATGCAAGATGCCTGGAGATGTCTTAATGCCATTGTAATGCAATATATTTATCAGATGTATGATATGTTTCTGAAACTATTCATTCACAGGAGATTCTGCAGATGCTGGAAACCCAGAGTAACATACAAAAAAATGCTGAAGGAAATCAGCAGGTTAGGCAGCATCTATGGAAAAGAATAAAGAGTCGCCGTTTCAGGCCAAAATCCTTCAACAGGACTCATGAAGTCAAAAAGACGACTCTTAATTCTTTTCCACAGATGCTGCCTGACCTGCTGAGTTCCTTCAGCATTTTGTGTGTAGTACTCAGTTTAAGGTAGTGGTCCATGGCATAAAAAAAGGTTGGGAACCCCTGCTCTAGATTATTAATTCAGTCTTACATCTCCAGTATTTTATCTCTTCCAGCCTTTGACAAACCTTTTTTCGAATCAAGGGGAAACAGTTATCTATACAACCTGGAACCAAACTTTTGTTCTTAATCACATTTATTCTAGCATTTTCACCTCTGTTTCCCTCAGTATACCCTCCCAACCATGGACTGTGTCAACTGCTTTTGGTGAATTGGAGAGTGAGGGGTGTAATCCAATAGCAGCAACAAACAAGAGGATGTGCAATTTATTCTATAAAGATATTTAGATTTTTTTTTAAGACTATGGCTTGAATTTGTATTTAAAAATGACAATCCCACACCATGCTGGTCATTCTGAAGTTATCATTGCCAGCATGTTGAAATTAATACAACTATTTGTTAATTTTGTAACCAGTTTCACAATCATTTGCTATTTTCCCCAATAGTTGTAGTAGATATCATATGCACACTGTCTTGTATATTATTGCTTGATTAAAAGGCAAAGCAGACAGTTCTTGAATGACTTTATACCAACACACAGTCAAATAATTTCTTCATTATCACAGACCCTTGTGTTCTGTGGCTTGCATTCAACTGCCTGAAACACCTTACCATCATCTACTTTTGTGGGTGTGCTGGGGGGTGTGCAGGTAGGGGAGTGGTCTGCAGGACTCTGCTGGTCGTTGACTTTCACCTCCTCTGACTGGGGCTCTGGAAGCTCTGAAAGAGGGAAACAAAACAAAAAGTTCAAGAAGAGTGCAATCTGAACGTGGTGGGCACTTTTCTATCCTGTCACAGCACACACAAAAAAGGGATATTTGTGAAGTATTTTGCTATGGACAGGTATTGAGTATTATGCTCACCTTTCAATTCTTATTCAAACCTTGAGCTGCAGCTGAATCTGTCATCCACTATGATGACTAGCAGTCTGGTTAATCCAGATTCACCAATAGCATTCCCCTCCACACCTCTGGTGTATTAGATGTGAAATTAATCATTCATTTGGTGGCAAACTGCCAACTAACTTGCTGGATTAAGAGAAATTTCAAAGTTCAAAGTAAATTTATTATCGAAGTACATGTGCCACCAATTGCAATCCTGAAATTCATTTTCTTGAATTCATACGGTACTCAATAAATCCAATAACCATAATAGAATCAATGAAAGACCGCACCAACAGGGTGGTCAACTAGTGTACAAAAGACAACAAAATGTATACATATGTAATCAATAAATGAATAAATAAATAAATATCGAGAACATGAGATGAAGTACCCTTGAAAGTGGGAATAGGTTGTGGGAACAGTTCAGTGACGTGGCAAGTGAAATCATCTTCTCTGGTTTAAGAATCTGATGGTTGGGGGCAGGAGGCTGACAGCTAGGGACTGTTCGTGAAGCTAGTGATGTGAGTCTTGAGGCTCCAGTACTACTTTTTTGATGGTAGCAGCCAGCACAGTGCATGTCCTAGGTGGTGAGAGTCCCTGATGATGGATGGTACTTTCCTGTGACAACACTCCATCTAGATGTGCTCAATGGTGGTGGGGGGGGGGGGGTGGGGAGCTTTATTCATGATGGAATGGACCACATCCTCTACTTTTTGTAGGATTTTCCATTCAAGGCACTGGAGTTTCCATACCAGGCTGTGATGCATCCAGTCAATACACTCTCCCACCATACATCTATAGAAGTTTGACAAAGTTTTAGATATCATACCAAATCCCCACAAATTTCCAGGGAAAGAGAGACATGGCCATGCTTTCTTCATAATTGTACTACTGTTGGGCCCAGGACAGGTTCTCTGAAATGATAATACCAAGGAGTTTAAAGTTGCTGACCCTCTCCACCTCTGATCCCCCAATGGCTCGTGGACCTCCGTTACATCCTCCTGAAGTCAATAATCAGCTCCTTCACCTTGCTGACACTGAGTGAAAAGTTGTTATAATAGTACCACTCAGGAAGATTTTCAATCTCTGTCCTATACACTGATTTGGCACTACCTTTGATTCAGCCTACAACAGTGGTGTCATCAGAAAACATAAATATGGCATTGGAGCTATGCCTAGCCACACAGTCAGAAGCATAAAGCAAACAGAACAGCACACAGTCCTGTGGTGCACCTGTGCTAATGGAGGTTGTGTAGGAGATGTTGCAAATCCAAACTGGGCTCAACAAATAAGGAAATCAAGAATCAAGGAAGTACTGAGGCCAAGGTCTTGAAGCTTATTGATTAGCTTGTGGGGATGATGACACTGAATGCTGAACTGTAGTTGATAAAGAACATCCCGATGTATGCACCTTTCCAGAGTTGAGTGAAGAGTGAATGAAATGGCATTTGCTGTGCACCTGTTGTGCCAGCAGGCAAATTGAAGCAGTCCAAGTTGCTTCTCAGGCAGGAGTCGATATGGTTCATCACCAACCTCTCAAAATACTTAATCACTGTGGATTTAATTGTTACTGGTCAGTAATCACTAAGGCATGCTATGGACTCCTTGCCTCAAATAAGAGTGTACTCTCCTTTGTTCGTGATCCTCTTCATCCATTATCAAGCATCTCTGCTATCCATGCCATTCTCTTCTTGCTATTACCCTTGGTAAGGAGGTACTGAAGCCTTAAGCCCCGCACCACCAGATTCAGGAACAATTACTACCCTATAGCCATCAGGCTTTTGAAACTAGCTGGATAACTTTACTCATGTCAGCTCTGAAATGATTCCACAATCTACAGATTCACTTTCAAGGACCTAGCATCTCATGTTTTCATTTTTTCTTGGTTTTCTTTTGCATTTCAGTCATTTGTCTCATTGTTTATGTATAGTTTTTCATAAATTTTATTATATTTATTTTCCTGTAAATGCCTGCAAGAAAATAAATCTTGAAGTAGTATATGGTGACATAAACATATTTTCATAATAAATTTACTCCAATATATTCCAGAATACAAAACTCACTGGAATTATCTACATGGACAAATTTATTCCTAGAAATTAAAATGGGAAAACCTTCCGCAGATTGCGTTGTACTCACCAGCAAAATTAAACAGACCAACTGTACTCATTTTGCTATTTTCAAATCTGTGTGACAAAATTTTCATTTGGAAAAGTGAGGCATCAAACTTCTTACCCTATCACATCACAAGAACTTTTGTGTCCTTTCTTAACATTTTACAGGAACATGCACCAAGCAAATTAATTAGCATAGGGTTTTTAAAAAAATGTTACTGAAATCAAATGGTCAAATTTCTTTGACCTTGCTGCAAACATTACCTGGAAAGCATAGAAATCCCAGCACAATGAAGAATCATGCCACTGTCACACTTTGTTTGTAAAAATCTGCTGCATGCAAAGAGTAGAAAGGTGGTGAAAACACCTTATGTAGAAGGAAAACAAAAGTGCTCATAATCAGTCACAGTCTCAGGCAGAGATAAGAATTCAGTTGTGTAGCCACCAAGAGCAGGAGGAAGCCCTGATTCATTGTGAGCAAGTTTCAATCACCGCTGAGCAATCAGAATGGTAGACTAATCAAAACATGGAGCTATAGATCAGTGATAGTGAAGATCCAACACATCAAGTCATGAAGGTAAATCAAGTAATCTGAAGTTTTTGATTGGATGGAGTTATGCTTCTTTATTCAAACATTCTGGGTCTTACCCTGCTGGCCAATGTTCAAGGGGTCAGATGAAGGAATATGGTCACCAGAAGTGGCAAGTGCCTTGACAATGGCGCTGTGTAGAGATTCATTTGCATCTTCGTCTCCTGGGTTGAATTGCTTGGAGATGTGGCCTATACTGGTGGGTGGTGTCTGTCCAGAGCTCTGCCTGTAACTGCATGGACTCTTAGCCTCTACGGAACGTTGTTCGTTGGTGCAAGATTGTATTTCAGTTGTGATGTCTTGATTATCTACAAATTCATACGTGGAAGACTGACTTTGGGTTTGATCAACTTCTGTAACAGATAGTTCCTGCAGAACAGGGTGTCTTTGTGGTGTACTTGCCACATTATCTGGCTTGCCATCAGGATGCATTCCAGTGGACCCAATTTTCGAGATCTTGTCATTCTCAACTAGATGAGACAAGATGCAGATAAAGCTTTGCCATTGATAAACTAAACTTTATTTCCATTAAGCATCTGGCTCCTGAATTGACACATCACCATATCTATTCTTTGCAGATAGAAAGTATTCCTTAGTATTTGTTGAGATAACAGAAGGTTAGTTCTTCAGCTAAATCAGTTGATGTTCTAAAGAACTGATACATTTTTCGCCCTCTCGCCATTCCCTAAACAGAAGGGGTCCTAGAACAGATCCCTGAAGCACATCACTGGTTACCAACCTCCATGCAGAATATGACCTGTCTACAATTGTTCTTTGCCTTCTGTGGGCAAGCCAGTTCTGGATCCAGAAAGCATGGTCCCCTTGGATCACATGCCTCCTTACTCTCTCAATAAGCCTCGCTTAGGGTACCTTATCAAACGCCTTGCTGAAATCCATATACACTATACCTACTGCATCTACCTTTATCAATGTGTTCAGTTACATCCTCAAAAAATTCAATCAGGCTTGTAAGGCACAACTTACCTTTGACAAAGCCAAGCAGATGATTCCTAATCATATCAAGCCTCTCTAAATGTTTATAAATCCCACCTCTCAGGATCTTTTCCATCAACTTACCAACCACTGAAGTAAGACTCACCGGTCTACAATTTCCTGGGCTATCTCTACTCCCTTTCCTGAATAAGGGAACAACATCCGCAACCCTCCAATCCTCCGGAACCTTTCCCGTCCCCACTGATGATGCATAGATCATTGCCAGAGGCTCAGCAATCTCCTCCATCGCATCCCACAGTAGTCTGGGGTACATCTCATCAGGTCCTGGTGACTTATCCAACTTGATGCTTTCCAAAAGCTCCAGCACATCCTCTTTCTTAATATCGACATGCTCAAGCATTTTTTTTATGGATTAGAATTTTCAGATTTGGCTGTCATGCTGATAATGTTTTGTTATTTAGTCTGAGACAGACAAGAGACCATTTGGTCCAGCAATTTCAAGCAGCTTCCCAGCAGCCCTGAATTCTGTTCCCAACCAGAATATTGTTCTCTTTCCAGGATGATCTTTGGACAGCTCAGCCTTATTTAGCCCACTCTGTCAAGAGAGTATGGAAAAGGCCCTGAAAGCAAACAAATGATCTGAGACTGGACAAAACAGCAAAGAGCAGTCTTTCTTCCTTCCACCCAAGGAACTAAAAGATTTAGATGTCCAGCTCCATACTGAATAAAATTATCTGCTCATCTGTTTAATAGCACCCTTGCCTCTCTATGAAACTGACAGAATTTTGAGTTTGACAGAGAACAGCCACATTATCTTTGCCATCATATGTGAAGCAAATTTTTGCTCTCAGTGTATTAACAGAAAACTCTGCTTAAGTGTTGAATGGAAGATCAAGAGGGCATATGGGCAACAATGCTGAATATAAAGATTAAACTGTCAGCTTCATGCCAGTCTACCCACTAAATAAAACAAATCAGATTGATTTCTGGAAGCAATGACAGACTACACTTCGCTCTCATGGCTAACTCCCTCGATTAAAAATAAAATGCTGAAAAATTCAGGTCAGGCAGCATCAAGAGATACAAAGGCAAACAACTTGAAGCATTAATTTTGTTTCCCTCAGTTTTACCAATGAAGCTCAACACAGGCTCAAGGGATAAATTATCCTCCAACCTGATTCTTGTTTGCTTTTCTCCCTAATAACAGATCAACTATTTCTGATCAGAACTGCTACAACCACTTGCTTAGATGCTAGTGTCTGCTACACTATTTCTTGTTTCAGTATTTGCACGATTAGCATCCTCCTTTATCTGCTACTATCACTTCTTTCAATCATTTATTTTCCATCTCTTAGCAGACTTTACCTTTAGGTCCTATCCTTTCAAACCTGGCCACCTATGTACCATTGTTTTCTGTGGTCTCCTTGACTTAAAAATTTAACACCGAAGGTTGCTGGTTTTATCACTCAACTGGTAGCTTCTACATTTCTGATTTTTCATATGCTCTAGTTTAAATAAAGCTGAAATAAAGAGGCACTTGTTATACAGTGTGGGCACCATAGGAATATGTTTGAAATTTCAATTCATCTCCTGCAATCCCAAACCAGGTCAAACCAATTTTTAAAGATAGGATGGTTGATGTTACCCCTGCACTTAATGCTCTTCCAGCCTCTTTGCTGTTCACTGGAAGAAAAGTCACTTACAGCTAAACAAGTTTCAGAGGGCAGACTTTCTGTTTGGTATCAAGTTTTGAACCTGATTTTAAGTGCATTGAACCTCCTTCCTTTCATAATTTTAAGAATACATTTATGATATAAAACTCTTAAAACAATCAAATTGCTCAGTTCAAAAGGTTTTATTTTCAACATTTCAAACTGCATGGGTTGTTCTAAACATTTGACATATGTATGTCCCAATGCATCAAGAACTATTCCAGTTGTAGGCAGGTCTACTGATTGCATCCCTCCTCAAAGGTTCACTTTAAAACTGAAATTGCTTCTCAGAAAGCTGCAAGGTTAACTGTAACTGATGTTTGTAAAACACCCAACATTGGAACCATATCACGAGGAGATCAAGCGAAAACAGAACTTTTCAAAACAAATCTAATTTTCTTATTCAGAATTAAGACCATTCATCACCAGACATAGAAGTAGAATTAGGCTTTTCTACTTGAATCTGCACTGCTATTCGATCATGGCTGATTTATTATCCCTCTTAACCCCATTCACCTGCTTTCTCCCCATAACCTTTAACAAATCAAGTATCTCTCAATCTCTGTTTTAAATATTCCTAATGAATTGACCTCCACAGTTACTGGATATACTTAAAGCGGCGGTTAAGGCATAGTTAACTGGCTGGAGTGCACGTGCACTGTCTTCAACTGTTTTACAGAAAGGAAAGATTGCTTAGTTATTTTTTCTCATTAAAAATGATTCATGATTTAGCTTGAATAAGGCATAGAATTATAATGGAATAAATCAGATTTGATTGTAATGATGTATTTTTTTTAAAAAATTCTTGTAAAACTCTCTTCATAAATCACTGATTAGAAACTTGCCTTCAGGTCCCTTCTGCTTGCGTTCAACTTCTTTGCGATACTCATCGAGTTCATGGTCCGTCAACTTATTAAAGGGATTCGGCGCAGTGCTCACAATTACTCGTGGCTGGTATTCCTTTTCAATGATCGCCTTTGATGCCGTCACTAGCTCTCCCTGAATAAGCAAAACAAACTGCTATTAAATGTCTCAATGAATCACAGTACGTAGGGTGAGAAAGCTACTCAGATGGCAGTCAAATAAGAAATGCTAATCACTTGGGAGGCTGTGTGAAATAAATTTCATACTCTGGAGAGAAATTTTTGCATCAGTAAGTTATCTTGTGCACAAAGGCTACCTTCCAAAGTTAAATCAGATGGCGAAATGTGGCCCAGAGGTCACTTCAAGTCTACCTCCACTTTACCCGTGGCGACAGAATTACTGCTACAAGCACCTTGGAGACTCTAGACATACCTAGACAGCTGTGGTGTATTAACCAGGCTAGAACTGCTCATCAGCAAAAAAATGATTTTAGGAACACTTATCCTAATTTCCATAAGCCCTATTAAAATTGAACTAAAAGAACTGTCAGACGTGTAATTTTAAAAGACTGCTTCCAGCATCACAATTTGTTCACTCTGCAAGTATAATCTCATGCCTCCCGGTCAATTCCTATTGTAACTGTCCATACACTGATTTTAGCAGCCCATGCTTTTGACCATCACCAATTCTCCACAGAAGTATATTATTTAATTCACAAACTCAGCAATTGGGAAAATTGCACACACAGCTCCATGCAGTCTTTACAACAAGGGAAACAATCGTCATCCTTCAATCACAAATTCAATTGGGGTTAAGCCAATTTCTTGAGAAATGCATCAAAAAAATCACACTTCTCCATAAAACTTCCCATTAAAAATACCTTTAAGGGGCTGACATCAGCTGAGAAATGGATCCAAAGTCAAAGTCACCAGCTTAGTCAAAATATTCAATCGAGAGAAAATTTAGTTCACAGTTTCACCTAGGAAAGGCATCAGAGCTGAATTCAATGACGACCTCACTAGTATCTACTTCAGACATTCTTTTCATTAAGATGGACTGTGGACAGGAGGCATTATTTTCACCTTCTATTCAGCAATTATGCTTCAACATGACCAAGTTACCGAAACTATTTGAGGTGATTTTGCACCATCATTAATTCAACTTGGCACCTGAATTGTTGTCTCAGCTTTTAGCTGTAGTATTCATGCTTTGTCAATGTCTGCAGCAGCAAATCAACAAAATATGATCCACTGAGCACCCAAAGTGCTCTAACTCCTCAATGATAAAACATGCCTCAAAAGGAACAAATGATCAGAAACTAAACTGAACTACAATGTCAAACTTAATTAAATAACATAACTTTTGATGATATTTTGATCCATGACACTAATATACAACAAGCATTAAATAAAATGGATATGATGAGATGTGGATGATGAAGGAAGAGTGGAATTCCAGACTATGTTGCAACATTACTTTGAATTAACACAAGTTTGCTGAGAAAAAATAAATTAAGAGTGTAACATACAACAACATTAGGACCACTATATAGTGTGCAGAATGCATACATCATAGTTAGAAAAATAAATGTTATTCTAAATTACAGATTGAGTTTTTACTAAACTAAATACATATTTCTCTGCAAGGAAAAAAGGCAATAACATTATTTTAAAAAATCATTTCAGCATATAGAAGTTCAACACGAACAAATTCCTAATTAAAATCAGGAAATGCTGTAACTTTTCATCATTATCTGATGATATGTCATTAATCTTGACTATTGCCTCAAAAGGCAGCATTAAGGATTTCCACCACCCAGGACATGCCCTCTTCTCACTGTTATCATCAAAGAGGTGCTGGAGCCAGACGAACCCTCACTCAATGTTTCAGAAACAGCTTCTTTCCCTCCACCATTAGATTTCCAAATGGGCAACAAATCGATGCACTCCACCTCAATTTTTGATCTTTTTGCATTATTTAATTTACTTTGTATGTATAGTTATTATAATTTGTGTTTTTTTTTATTATATATTGCAACCACAAAACAAATTTTTTGACATATGCTGGTGATATTAAACCCAATTCTGATTCCATTTCTTTCCAAAAAGGCTACTTAACCTACTTTTTCTAGCACTTCTTTTACACCCATCTTGTGTTTCTCTGATCATTTAAGAATTGTATCATATAGATTACATTTTCTCTCATCTCTGGTTTTGCCTAAGAAATTAATTCAGCAATCTATGCAGCTTTAAATTTTATGCATGGAATTTTAATATATGACTGAAGAAGCATGCAACATGAAATACCGGAGAAAACTAGAATGCTTAAAAACATTCACAAGAGAAAATCTGCAGATGCTGGAAATCCAAGCCACACACACAAAACGCTGAAGGAACTCAGCAGTCCAGGCAGTATTAAGGAGAAAGAGTACAGCTGACATTTCGGGATGAAAGCCTTCAGCAGCTTTTTTTTTCTAGGAATGGAGGTCTTCAACAGATTATTTAATATAGCTTGGGTAACCAATGGGGGGAAAATTATGAACAGTATACTTAACCGCAATACTGTTCTGCCATTCAGCAAGATCACAGTTGATACACTAACTCAAACAGCATTTCATATGATTTATCCATGTCTATCATTGTCTTTTTATTCAAAAATGCAATGATCAAGTTTGTAGAGTTTCTACAGAATTCCCAAGTCACCAACTTCTGCCTGAAGTAATTTCTTTCTAATTTTAGTTCTAAATGGTTTGCCCTAAATTTTGAGACCATGACCCCTAACCAGGAGATCCAGAGACTATAGCCAGGGAAAACATTCTCCTGCTTACTCTAATCTATCAAGCCCTAAGAATTTTTATGCTTCATTAAGGACACAACCTGTTTTTCTGAACTCTTTAAGAGTAACCTCAAGGACTTAATTTCCATTGATATGACAGATCTTCCATCACAGGAATCAATCTGGTGAATTTTTTTTTGCACTATGGCAATTACACTGTTTTAGGAAATCACAATTGTGCACCATTTTCCAGCTGTATTTGAACCAAGGCAGTAAAATAATTGAAGCAAAACACTTTCATTCATACTCAAATCTAATTGCAATGAAAGCTAACACATTTGTCTTCCTATGCTCCTGATGTGCAGTAGTTTTCATAGACAAATGATGACACCCTGTTTTTTTTGAACACTTCAAAGATGTGTGGGTCACTAGGTTGAAGGATTACACAGCTGTAACTGGGTGGCACAGGAAGGGCCACTTATGCGCTGCATCTCTAAACTAATAAAATGATCATTATTTCTCAATCCCTCATTAACTTAAAAAATGTTCTTTTGCATAGTTTACTATTTGCCACAATGTGGTCTAATCACTTAATGTCTGTATTCCATTGAAGGCTATGATGGCTGTATAATGAGCTTTCTGAGCTAGAGATCCAGTATAGCAAGGATGATAAATTTTAATAGCTATTAAGAATGGCACCTTTCAACAGAATAAAATAAAGTGCTGTAATGTTAGCTGTTAGTTTATGCTGCAGTATCCATGAAGTAGAGAGCAGGGGGCTTGAAGAAAGTGGATAAAATCTTTAGATTTAGTTTTTTATTTAAAAAAAACCTTCCCACTATGAACCAAACAATAAAGCTTAAAGAAAGCAAGAGGAAAAAACACAGGCCTTAAGCTTTGTAGATGTCTTTCAGGAACAAGATTTTGACTTAAGAAATATAATTGGTTATCAGGCCAACATTTTATTTTAAAATTGCAGATCAGAATTGGCTGCCAATGACATTCAGAGGCTTCTTTTTTTAAAAACAAAAATATCTGAGGAATCTGTACTGACTCATTGCATAAAAATGTCTACATTGTCAGTCATGTAAGTAACTGGTGCAGGAAGCCAAAAAAAAAATCACTACCGAAGTATTAAAGCTTATCTTTTCACTTGGCATCAGATATCACTTGATCTTGTTGAACAACTCCCTGGAGTTGCTCTGTGCATTACAAAGTATTTTAAAAAGGTGCTGCAGTTACCCATGCTAAAAGCAGGGAAAGACTGCAATATAAGTTAAACAATGAGTGCTATAAATTTCAACGAAATGTTACACTTCACCAAATGTCACAAACAAAGTAGAGCTCAACTACCTTGTATGATGTGCAAACAAGTACCACAGTCAATTAGACCAAAAGACTTTGGAGCAGAATTAAGCCATTTTGCCTATTGAGTCTGCTCCGACATTCCGTCATGGCTGATTTATTATCCCTCTCAACCCTGTACTCCTGCCTTCTCCTCAAAACCTTTGATGCACTTACTAATCAATTAATTACCTCAGCAGTAAACACACAACTTTTACACAAGGCTACCAAAGATCTCATGATACCTGAAACATGTCACAACTAATATGTTTTTCAAATTTAGTTAACGTTGAAAAACAAAAAGCTTACTAAAAAGAGACACCCTTAATTACATCTTTGTGGGCAGCACAGGGGCATAGCTGGTGGATCTGCTGCTTGTCAGCTCTAGCTAATCAGGTTCAATCCCAATTCTTGAGCTGTCTGTGTGAGTTTGAATATTCACCTCCCCTGAGAATCTCGTGGTTGTTTGACTGGATTCTCCATCTTTTCCCTACGTGCCAAAAACATGTGGGTCAGTAAGTTAACTAGACGTTGTAAACTGCCCTGGTGTTTATGTGAGTGATGGAATCTTGGGATAGTTTATGGGAATACAGGGAGAATAAAATAGATTTAGTGCAGGTTTCATGTGAATGGATGGCTGATGGTCAGCATGGGCTCAGTGGGCTGAAGTCCCTGTTTCTTGTACATCTCCATGACTCATACAAAAGAAGCACCTGCCTGGTATGGATGGATTATCAGGAATGATTGAAAATCCAAACTTCAGCCTGAAACAATGAAAGACATTTTGTTTGTTTTGTGGCACTGAACATGTCATGTTGATTTATCTGAGAAATCAGGAATATTTGTCCATGTCATCTTCAGCCTGCATTTAACCAAAGGCATTTTGTTTGTTTCGCTCAAATTTCTTTAGTAATAGTGACACAGCCATAAATTCGAACCTGCAGCATTGCAGAAACTGAGTATCTAATGGATTAAAATTCTAAAAGCACACAAATGAAATACCTCACACAAGAGAAAATCTGCAGATGCTGGAAATGAAATACATCCGCTCCTTCATATGAAAAAATTTGAAGGAATCATTACTGCAGATAAGCATCAGGACATGATCATGATTAGAGAAAGGAAATATTCCAAGAATCAATTAACTCAAGAAGATTGTCATCAAAGCATGTAATGCCAAAACTCCACGAGAACCTGATGAATTTTAGAGATATGAACGGAACAGACCTTTCCAGCCCAACGAGTCACAAAGTACTGCAACTCACCTACTTGACCCTAGCTTAAGCCAGGGCAATTTACAATGATCAATTAACCTACCAACCAGTAGGTCTTTGGACTGTGGGAGGCAACTGGAGCACCAGGAGGAAATGCACGTGCTCATGAGAAGGATGTGCAAACTTCTCGCAGAAGACCCTGGAACAGAACTCTGAAGACCCAAGCTGTAATAGCGACACACTAACCAGAATGCTACCATGGCACCCCTCAATAAACCTGATCCTTCGTACAAGACTTAGATGAGCAGTCATCATGTTTTTTTGGCATATGGATAAAAATACTGTCTCCATAAGACACAGGAGCAAAATTAGGCCATTTGGCCCAACAAGTACAGATCAAAAATGTAAACAAATAGATTCAATTGGTAAAATTGTATAGATCTATGAGGTACTACTTTCACTGAAGCTCTTATTATAGAGGGTAGAAAATGGAATTGACAGTGATGTGTGTCAGTGATGAGATAAACTGGTAAATTTTTGTTACACATAACAAGGTAGAATGAAATGTTCTACATGGATGGCATGCAAAAACAACATTTTTCAAAGTGCATTGAGATTGTACATGGAGAAAACAATGAAAGAATGCAAGGAGCTACAATTACAAAGAAAGTGCAGTGCAGGCAGAGAATGAGGTGTAAAGTCATAAAGTACATTGCGAAGTTAACAGTCTATTTAGGGGTCTATTCAATAGTTGTGCAACAGTGGGATAGAAGCTGAACTTGAGCCTGATCAGAATCAGGTTTATTATCACTGGCACGTGTCATGAAATTTGTTAACTTAGTAGCAGCAGTACAATGTAATACAAGACAATATAGAAAGAAAAAATAAGTAAATCAGTTACAGTAAGTATACATGTGTAAATCAAATAGATTAAACATAGTGCAAAGACAGAAATAACATTTTTAAAAAGTGAGGTGGTGTTCATGGGTTCAATGTTCATTTAGGAATCCTATGGCAGAGGAGAAGAAGCTGTTCATGAATCACTGAGTTTCTGCCTTCAGGCTTCTGCACCCCCTTCCTCCCTTCCTGATGGTAACAATAAGAGAGCATTTCCAAGCTGATGGAAGTCCCAAATAAAGGACGTCACCTTTCTGAGGCATCATTCTTTGAAGATGTCTTGGATACTATGGAGGCTACTACTCTAGATAGAACTGACTAATTCTACAACTTTCTGTACCTTCTTTTGGTCCTGTACAGCAGCCCCCACAAACCAATTAGTGATGCAGCCTGTCAGAATGTTCTCCATGGTACATCTATATTTTGAGTCTTTTAGGTGACAAATCAAATCTCTTCAAACTCCTAATGAAGCATAGTCACTGCCTTGCCTTCTTTAGAGCTGCATTGATATGTTGGAACTGGGTTTGGTCCTCAGATCGTGACACCCAGAAACTTGAAATTGCTCACTCTTTCCAGTTCCGATTCCTTTATGGGGATTGATTTGCGCTCCCTCACCTTAACCTTCCTGAAGTCCACAATCAGCTCTTTCGTCTTAATGATGTTGAATGCAAGGTTGTTGCTGTGACACCACTCAACTAACTGGTATATCTCGCTCCTGTACACCCTCTCATCTCCATCTGCGATTCTACCAACAACGGTTGTATCATCAGCAAATTTATGGATGGTATTTGAACTATACCTACTTAATGGCTTTTGAATCTTCTGCCTGATTTTGGGGGGCGGAGGGGGAAGAGAAAGAAGAGACAGAGAATATCTAGGATGGGTGGGGGTCTTTGATAACTTGATTATGTCATAAGATTGATGATAATGTCTTAATATTTTAAATTTTTAGCATCATGTATAGTATAAAGTATTATCAACAGTACATCCAGCAGCAATCCACTTTTTGATTACATTTTGTACAGCTCTCTACTTGCATGGTGAACAAGAAATGAAAGGACAATTACTTTTCGCAGTGGTCAATTGGGACAAAAAAACAATTTAAAACTGTAGTAATTTGGTGTATATCTTGGCAAGGTTAGTTCAATGGGGATAACAATAACAACATGGAAAAATTGCACTGAAATGGAGAAAAGGTGCGCAGTCATTAACAATGTAGTGTTATGGACATTTCTGGTTTGTGCACCGGATTACCAAGCATCTTAAAGTGGCATCACAAACCATTTATAATTTGCTGAATTTCAAAAAGTTATGTTAAGAAATTAAGTGAAGATTTTTCAACTCAAGACACTTTGTAGACTTAAATTCAAAACATTCAACAATTTCAAATAATAATCTGATGAAAGATCTTCTGTTTCATTCTCCACAGATGCTTCTTGACCTTCTGAGTGTTCTCATAACTTTATTATTTTAATGTGGGTAATAATCACTGCTCATCACTGTAATAGCAGGTAATAACATTGACACACACAGCACTTCAACCAATTATGTCTCAGACATATAGCTGACGTGTGGAGAAAAGAACAGATTAGAACCTATGCTGTGCTGTACTGTTCTAGGTTCTATATCCTATTGCCTTGTACCTTTTCCCCCTTTTAATTCTAGTTGTAAATTGGCCTCCTTAAGTGAAGTGGCAATAACAAAATATTTGTCTTCTTGATGTCCGAGTACTTTAATACACTTGACCATATACTGTTCCTCAACTAAGAGACAGTAGCAGATTGGTCAAGATATTGGATGAGCATCCAAAAACAAGAACTGAAGGCATGTCAGATATGGAAGAAAATCTGCCACTTGCTCCATCTCACTGCCACGTAATCCCAGGTCTATCACCGTAGTTAGCACTGAACTACCCTAAAATGGTTTAGCAAACTACTTACCTACTTTACATTTTGAAACGTTGCTTTTTGTTTGCACTACTTTGTAATTTATGTTCATTTTATGTCTTTGCACTGTACTGCTGACAAATAAAAAATTTCATGTCATGCAAGATGTAATAAACCGGATTCGAATTAGTTCAGGGAATGGTCTACCCAATGACATCCCATAAAGAAAATCTCTGAACTAGGATGGCGAGAAGGAATTGGGTGGAGCATTAACTCCTACAACTGGTTCCATTCTAATTTATTCATTTTTTTTAAATACTGTTTTCCTGCTCCAGAAATGTACTTGTTCTGTGGACCAAATCTTAATTACTTGTCCACAGCAAACCTTGCACAGTCTAATAAGACAAAGATAGCCACAGACAATTTTTCAGTACTTTATTTGGACGCTACCACATTTAATAAATGCACATGCAAACAAGATTATTTTATCCCCAATTTATTAATGTATCAGCACAATAGAATTGCTGAGCTCTTATTATACTTGTGTGCATGCTCAATGTTGTAAAGGAATTACTGCATGGATACCAATAGAATGCTGGAGGAACTCAGGTCAGGCAACAATTTGGAATAGTGACATTTCAGACCAAAAACCTTCGTCAGGACCTTATGAATCCTGATGAAGAGTCTTGGCCCAAAACATTAACTGTTTATTCCTCTCCGTATATGCCACCTGACCTGCTGAATTCCTCTAGCTTGCAGAATCTCTTATTTTGCCTTTGTATTGTGTTATACTTAGATTTGGCCAAATGCCTACAAGCATTTATAACAAATTTAGAAAATTGATAAAAAAGTGCTGTAATCTTGAGAGAAGAAGGAATGAATAATGTCTATGATAAGAGTGGAGACCAAGCTGATAGAGCAGAGACCAGTTAACACAATAAACTTGTTGCTTAAACAATAGATGAAAAGGCAACTTAGGAAAGAAACAAAAGAACATGTTAGAATTGCAAGAAGCAGAACACAACACCTGCCAGAAATCAAACTAAAGAGAAGGAGGGAGATACCCAACAGATAATGCACCACCCATGGGCTACAACATATCTGGTTAGAAGATGTGCAGCTGTTCCTCAAGTTTACAATGGGCATCATTACAATAGTACACAAGATGCTGAATCGAAGTCACAGGTGACAGGAAGCTCAGGGTCACTCATGCCAACAATGGAGATGTTCTGCAGTTACCCACTAGTTTCACCATGACCAGACACCTGAAGCACTTCATGACCTGAAGCAGGTCATGATAGAGTGACCTGATGGTACTTACTTAGGCATATTATCACATTTTGCTAAGGTACCAGGGTGAGTGGTCTTCTTAAAGCAAAGATCAGACTGAAGCAGGGAAAACAAAACAGAACCGCAAAGTAATGCTGCAGTTTTGCAAAACTCTGGTAAGACCACACTTCCAGTATTGTGTACACAAGAGATTCTGCAGTTGCTGGAAATTCAGAATAACACACAAAATGTTGGACGAACTTAGTAAGTCATGTAAGTATCTGTGGAGAGCAATAAAGAGTTGATGTTTTGGGCCAAGATATGGAATATTGGGCACAGTTTGGTCACCCCATTATAGAAAGGGTGAGAAAGCAAAAGAGAAACTGCAGAGGAAATCTAGCAGGATGTTGCCTGGATTAGAGTATGTTTTATGAGAAAAAATTGAGTGATCGAAAGCCTTTCTCTTTGAAGTGGAAGATGAGGTCACTTGATAGAGGTGTACAAGATAATAAGAGCCTTAAGTAGAGTGAACAACATTTTATCTCTGCCTCCACCCCACTCACCACCCCTCACCTCAAGTGGCAATGGCAAATACCAGAAAACATCCTTTTAAGTTGAGTGGAGAAAATTGTAAGGAATATGACAAAGGTAGTTTATATTAAATAAGAGTGGTGTGTGCCTGGAAAACCCTGGCAGGGATGTTAGTAGAAGCTGACAGATTGGGCACATTTGCAAGACTATTAGATTTGTACATGATATCCTGAAATGGGAAAGTGAACAGCCAGAGGTCGTGGTACATATTGGTGACAACTAACTAGTCTAGTGATGCCATCCACTGACCACCACGCTGGTTCCTCCCCATGCCACCAAAGTGGCTGCACCATTGACCCTTTTGGATTCATTTGCCACAGACACCATTAGACGCCCTGCTGCTGGAGTCCTCGTTGGGTGCAGCCTTTGCCTGAAGAGGCATAACCTACAAAGCAGCAAAGGCATGCTTTCACATACTTAGGAAGCACTGTGACCAACACCAACTCATCATAAGGTGTTGTTCTTCCAACTCGAGTGTGGCCTTAAGCAGGATCTCCCAGTGGCCACACATTTTAATTCCACGTACCATTCCCATTCTGATATGTCTATCCATGCACTCCTCTACTGTCAAGATGAAGCCACACTCAGGTTGGAGGAACAACACTTTATATACCAGCTGGGTAGCCTCCAACCTGATGTCATGAACATTGACTTCTCTAACTTCCGTTAATGTCCCTCCTCCCCTTCTTACCCCATCCCTGACATATTTAGTTGTTTGGTTTTTTTCTCCCTCTCTGCCCATCACTCTGCCTGTTCTCCATCTCCCTCTGGTGTTCCCCTCCCCCCTTTCTTTCTCCCTAGGCTTCCTGTCCTATGATCCTTTCCCTTCTCTAGCTCTGTATCCCTTTCGCCAATCACCTTTCTGGCTCTCAGCTTCACCCCACCCCCTCCGATCTTCTCCTATCATTTCGCATTTTCCCCTCTCCCTCCTACTTTCAAATCTCTTACTATCTTTCCTTTCAGTTAGTCCTGATGAAGGGTCTCGGCCCGAAACGTCAACAGCGCGTCTCCTTATAGATGCTGCCTGGCCTGCTGCGTTCCACCAGCATTTTGTGTGTTGCTTACAAGAACTTTGCCTGGATTGGGGAGCGTGCCTTATGAGAATAGGTTAAATGAACTCAATCTTTTCTCCCTGGAGCGATGGAGGATGGGAGGTGGCCTTCTAGAGGTGTACAAGATAAATGAAAGCCACTGATCATATAGATAGTCAGAAGTTTTTTTCCCCCAGGGCTGAAATGGCTAACGTGAGAGGGCACAATCTTAAGGTGCTTGGAAGTAGGTACAGGGAAGATGTCAGGAGCAAGATGATGTTGTTGTTGTTGCTGTTTTTAAAAACAGAGTGGTGAGTACATGGAATGGGCTGTCGGCGATGGTGGTGGAGGCGGATATGATAGGGTCTTTTAGACTCCTGGATAAGTACATGGGAGTTTAGAAAAATAGAGGGCTCTGGGTAGAAATTAGGTAATTTCTAAAGTAAGTACATGTTCAGCACAGCATTGTAGGCCAAAGGGCCTGTATTGTACAGTAGTTTTATGTTCTATGAAAGAAAAATGGACGGTTATGTGAGAGGGAAGGATTTGATTGATCTTGGAGTAGGTTAAAAGGTCTGCAATACATAATGGATCAAAAGGGCCTGCACTGTGATGTCATGTTCTATGAAAATATTGCTAGTGACCCAGCTACAAACTCCCAGTCACTATCTTTGCTGAGAAAGGCAAAGAATATAACATTAAATGAAGTACGTTTTGTTTTATATACTGTATAAAATTCAGTATTTACTGTAACTCAAACAACCCTAAAACCTAGACTCACTTTTGAGGACTTTTTACAATTCTCAGTATTATTTTATTTGCAGTTAGTCTTTTGTACCTTGGTTGTTGGTCAATTTTTACATGTTTATGCATAGTTTTATATAAAATTTCACTGTTTCCCTCTTCCTGTAAACACCTGCAAGGAAACGTATCTTTATGTAGCATATAGCAACATTACTTCCTATGTCAACATCAAGGAAAAGGAGAGAGACATCACCTCTATCAGTGATTATGCAGAGGATTTAGGTGACAAGAGACATATATAAACCTATCTACTCCATACAGCCTCCATATCTCTAACACTAACATTTCGTCTCTCTAACTCTGGCTGTCCACACATCCTTCTTCCCTTTGCCCTCCATGATGAAAAAGCTCCTCTCTTAAAACAAATAAATTTTACAGAACATATAACACACTAAAAGTGAAAGACTGTTCTGCAATAGCACTCAGGAATTAAATGAACCACATCCCCTTACTTTTTTTTAATAAAAAAATGGAATATCCACTCTAAAATTTTATCCTGGATGGTGGGAAAATGTTGGAAAAGGTTAGTAACTTTCTTTGTTACAAAGTATTGCACCTCTGGACTGAATACAAACACTGATCTCTAATAGTCTGGGAAATGCCATCACCCTCCAACCATAAGCAACTGCCTTGTGTAAATCTTTACTCATATTCATGAAACAAAATAGATGACAAGTTAATGCAAACACGTGCTTTAGATTAGAGCAGAACTACTGCGCAAGGAAAAGCAATATTGAGTGCAGAGTTCAACAACAACAGGTCAGTAAGTACCTTTCTAACAGGGTTAGTGCGATTTAAGGCTTGCTCTGAGAGATCGAGACCATCAATAAATTCCGTACAGTCTGAGAGTGGTGCATCCTGCAACAGTAAATTGAGTAAAAAGTGCAAACCAAACCCTCTCAAAGACTGGATAACTCATGTTATTTTCCATGCAGCTTATATTTGACAGCAGCAGGATGGTGAGAGGATGGCATGCAGACTATACCCCAATACTGAATGATGAACACAAGGGATTCTAACCAGTCAAACTTTCATAATCTCATACATAAATTTTAGTAAGTTTACCAGAAGCTTTAAAGGAATATAACAACTGTACTTACTGAGTGCCACAGTCAAAACTACCACTTCCTTTTGGGGTGCATGTTAAAATGTTGAATTATTAGTTTTGGTTTGTTAATAACTTTTAATTAAAAATTGTGGAACATTTACTCCAATTCATGCTAGAGTTTTCCTAACAAAGGACCAATATACCAAAAATGCCACTGTTACAGGTGTCCAAATTTCTTGTTCTACCAGTAGCAATTGGATCATTTCATACAAGTACAAGAGACTATGAGCCCCTTGAATCATTTTTACTGGAATTATTTTTCCCCTGGTGTAAGAAAGAGCCAGGCAAAATCTCAAAGGTTAAAGCAGATTATAAAAGGTACTTCAAACAACTTGTGTTAGTCAATTAACTCATTATTAAAAACATTAAATCTAAAGGCATGTTTTAAATCATAAGGAAATACATCAAGAGCATCAATAGTTGTTGAAAATAAACAAGACACTGGCTATAATCACATCAGACATTTTCAGCAACCTGCAAACAGATTCCATACAATTCTATTAGATCAGTATTTTTCGATGTTTTCCAGATTAAATTCTAGGTTACTTTTTTAAAAAACCACTCTTCTGAAATACAGATTTGTTACCTTATATCATGATAGTGTACTAGAGTCTTAAAAAAAACACTACCAAGAACTTAGTCTAATGAAAATTTAACGATCTCCAATTTAATTAAAATACAACATTCCAATAAATGAGGTTTTGAAAGCCTGACCAGTATTTTCAGCATGCTTATGACATCAAAATATGATATCTACTGTGTCATCTCTTAAGATCATTACAGAACATGCATTGATGACTGCATTCACCAATGATTTGCGGGGGCTCTAATGGACATGCTAATTAACCCAATGTCAATATTATTCTTACTCTAATTTATCTGCATCTTTGTTTGAATATTTAAATACAAATGGACAGAATATCACTTGCACTTACCTCCCATATAGATAAATTCTGCCATTTAAAGAACAGTGTTTACAAAACATTAGGCAATGATAATGCAAACCAGATGCTGACAACAGATACCACTGTAATATCTCTCAATTCTATACTCACCTGAGTAAAAGACCTATCCAGTACAACTCCACATAACAACTGAGACTGAGGCCCGGCTGTCTTTATATCTTGCAAATTTTGCTCCCGAATCTAAAGATAAAGCAAGAAAACCATTACTTTAGTCTTCATGGACAAGGATCATACTTTATTTGTCCATCAGTTTCATGGACTATTGTTTGACTTACAAATTACTAAACTTTTCACTCCAACTGGTACCCAGCTCAGTGACAAAATAAGGGACTATTGCAATTTTCTGCAAAATAACCCAAAGTGACTCAATTGGAACACTAGGATTACATTCCAATTCAGATTATGGAAAGAAAAAAAAACATTTTTATGGATAGAAAGGTATAGTTTCTATCTCACCACTGCATAAAGGTTATTACATTCACATCAAGTCTTCTGCACCAGCTGCCACTCTGCATTCAGAAACAACCTGCCAAATGGAAGATTGGTGGCCATTCAAACATTTTTCTCAGTCTTTTAATTAGGTAATGGCTGCCTTGTAGCGATGTGCTACACACAGTGCTGAAATAACGACACGCAGTCGTTAAGTCGTTTTGGAGACTCGTTTATTCAAACTTCGCGGCGCTGGCATTTAATCCCTAGCGCCCGCCCTCTCCGGGCGGAAATTACGTCAGAAGTGCATTACCAAAGTCTCCCCACCGTGCGCTGGCTATTTGTGAGCCGGTTCACCTATGCAGAAAGTGAGTCGCCACAAAACCCCCCACCCCCCAATGTCCACAGTCTGGATCAGCCTCTGTTTGGGAGGTCTGCCTCGACTGAACCTCGACTGGCTGTGCAAAGTCCACATGGGCTGGTTTGAGTCAGTCCACCGTGAAAACCTCCTCTTTCCCCCCAACGTCCAGAACGTACGTGGACCTGTTGTTGTTGATTACCTTGAATAGCCCTTCGTACGGCTGCTGTAGTGGTGCCCAGTGTCCGCCCCTTCATACAATCACAAACTTACAGTTCTGCAGGTTCATGGGTCGGGGTCTGTCCGTGCTGTGAAGTTGGTATGGGGGCCAGGTTGCCGAGCCTTTCGCGTAGCCTGAACAGGACTGCTGAAGGTTCTTCTTCTTGCCCCTTTGGGGCTGGTATGAACTCTCCCGGGACAGCCAGGGGCCGTACAACAACTCGGCTGACGAGGTGTGCAGATCCTCTTTGGGCGCTGTACGAATTCCAAGCAGGACCCAGGGAAGCACGTCCACTCAGTTAGGTCCTCTCAGGCGGGCCATGAGAGCCAACTTCAAGTGACGGTGGAAGCGTTCCACCAGTCCATTTGACTGTGGGTGGTAGGCAGTTGTGTGGTGTAGCTGCATTCCCAACAGGCTGGCCACAGCTGACCACAGGCTGGAGGTGAACTGGGCGCCTCTGTCAGAGGTAATGTGGGCCGGTACCCTGAAGCGTGCTACCCAGGTTGCGATCAGTGCTTGGGCGCAGGAATTGGCAGATGTGTTGGTGAGTGGGGCTGCCTCTGGCCACCTTGTGAACCGGTCTACCATAGTTAGGAGGTACCGCGCTCCTCCGGACACTGGTAGGGGGCCCACGATATCCACATGAATGTGGTCGAACCTCCAGTGGGTGGGTTCAAATTGCTGTGGCGGGGCTTTAGTGTGCTGCTGCACCTTGGCTGTTTGGCACTGCGCGCACGTTCTGGCCCATTCACCGACCTGCTTGCGAAGTCCGTGCCACACGAACTTGCTGGAGACCAGCCGGACGGTTGTCCTGATAGATGGGCGCTCCAAACCGCGATTGGAGTCGAAAACTCACCGCCTCCAGGCTGCCGGGATGATGGGGCGAGGCTCATCTCTCTATATCCTCAGCTTCATTAAGATTTTTCACTGAGTGTTTGCTACACCCTTTGAAGTGCACGTTAAAAAAATTTACACTAAGATTTGTGCAAAGTATTTCTTAATTTCACCCTCAAGTAGCCAGGCTTCATTGCTATGTGTCAGCACCACACCTCCCCAAACCTTAAGCAGCTAGCATTTTTGACGTTGCAATGCTAAAAAACCCCTTGGAATACAAGAGAAGGTATACAGCACATTTAAGGGAACACTTGAAATGATGAAACGTTACTGGGAGACTATATGCAACATTTCAATTTCAACTCAGTGAAAGAAAGTGCACTGAGACTACAAAATTATAGTGGAAGTTAATCAACCACAAAAGAGGAAAGCTGGCTTTTTTAGTATTGATGAAAGAATGTGAGAAAATGACATGGAGACTGACTGGAATTTCACAAATAATACAGTACTGACTGGAATTTCACAAATAATGCAGTATTTCAAAGGTTTTGATCTTTTGAAAATAATTCAAATACAACTAGAACTAAACAAACACTCACTTAACAGCAAAAACAATCACAGTAACACAATTAACACTGGCACTCTCTACAGGGATGTGCGCTCAGCCCACTGCTCTACTCTTTCTACATCCATGACTAAGTGGCTAAGCATAGCTCAAATAGCATCTACAGAATAAATTTGCTGATGACACCGCCATTGTTGGCAGAATTTCAGATGGTGATGAAAGAGATACACCAGTTAGTTGGATGGTGCAACAACTTTGCACTCAATGTCAGCAAGACCAAAGAGCTGATTGCATACTTCAGGAAGACAAGGGAACACAAATCAACCCTCAGAGAGATCAGAAGTGAGCATTTTCAAGTTCCTAGGTATCAATATCACTGAAGACCTAACCTGACAACATATTGATAGAGCTGTTAAGGTGGCAAGACAATGGCTACATTTAAATGGCAGTTTTAGAAGATTTTTAAGACACTCAAAAACTACAAATGCACTGTGGAGAGCATTCTGACCGGCTGCATCAGCATCTCATATGGGGGGTGGTGTTCTACGACACAAGATCAAAATAAGTTGCAGAAACTGGCAAAATTAGTCATGGGTACCTGCTCCAAGGTATCCAAAGTATCTTCAAGGACTGGTGCCTTAGGAAAGCAGCGTCCATCATTAAGGATCCCCACCACCCAGGACTTGCTCTTTTTACACTGTTGCCATTGGGAAGGAGGTACATAAGCCTGAAGGAACATGCTCAGCAATTCAGGAACAGCTTCTTCCTCTCTGTCATCCAATTTCTAAATGGACATTGAACCCATGGACACAATCTCATTAATTTTTTATTTCTGCTATTTTGCACTACTTATTTTTAACCTAACTATTTAATAGACAGGCCACAAACACACACACATACATGTGTGATTGTACATATAAACATGTGGCCCTTTGAACCTGTTCTGTCATTCACTAAGAGCATGGGCAACTTGATCTTTGGATTTAAAAATCAAATTCTTACCCAAGCCTGATCATTCCTACTTTAACTACAGTCCAAAACTTGAATACATCTGCTTACTCCCATATGTCTGGAGTAGAGGAGTACAAACATTCAAGATCATTTGGTTGACAGGTTATGAACACATGAATTTCAACATTCCTGGCATTGTTTAAATGCAAGCATAAACTTGGTACATAAATTTGTTCATTCTCCCTTAATACTGTGCAGATTCATTTATCACATGTACATCAAAAGATATAGTGAAATGCATCATTTGTGTTAACAGCACAACCCAAGAATATGCTGGTGGCAATCTGCAAGTGTTGGCACACATTCTGGTGCCAACATAGTATGGCCACAATGTTCAACAGAACAGCAGCAGCATATTTCAAGCAGAAATAAAGCAACATCTATGCATACAAGTTCTGAAATTTCCTTCATCATAATAACACAGAGAACTTTTATTTTTTAACTCCACTTTTCCCCATCACAGGACAAGATCTTTATAGTTCAATCTGTGGTAGTTAAGCCCATACTGTTATGAAGGATGAACAGCTCTGACGGGCAGAAGGGTGCAGAGTTGCCCATGTCCCCCCCCCCCCCCGGGAGAATCACAAACTGCTACTGTTACCACGCTGCTAATGAGAGAGTAGGAGACACAAAAGGAAAACATACTGGGACTGGAACATCTGCTTCAGACAAGGGAGAGATAACACTGGGGGAGAGAGACTTGTTGACCCACCATATTATGACTCCTGAAAGACTTATGGCTCCAGAGAGGGCTGTTTACTTGGTACCATTCTGTTCATTAAAATTCCTCAGTGGACAGCCGGAGTGGACTAAGCCATTCAAAACTGATTGACACCTGAGACCCCGGGAGTAGGGATAAAAGTGAGGTCTGGGGAGACACCCCTCAGACACACCAGGAGACACGCTAGTGAGCACTGCTTGGGTGTTGGAACCCACGAGAAGGTGTGGGGCATCGGGACCGAACAAAGGATCGGTCAGTTTAACTCATAGTGTTATAGCAGGGCCGGTGGGGGCTTGTGTGTGTGTCCGCCCTTGCCTGGGTGATGAGACCACCACTGAAGAACGGTCTAGCTGAAGGACAGAGGGGTCATACCTGAATGGCCACAACAACACATCGACGGATCAAGAACGTGTAAAGGAAGTTTGACTGACTGTAGCTGTCACTGTTTGCTCTCTCTCTCTCTCTCCCCAACAACTACAACAAAATCACCAACAACTACCTCAGCACGTATGAACTGAACTGAACTTCATATTCACATATGACAATTCATTATCCCCTAGACATCGATAGAGCTTGTTTATTATTGATTATTATTATACCCACACTTTTAGGTTTAGTATTGCTAATGTGTATTATCTATATATTTGCATTGTTGATATCGATTTGTATATTTTACTAATAAACACTGTTTGAAAATAGTACCACCAGACTCCAACGGATTCTTCTATCTTTGCTGGTCAGACACCCAGTTACGGGGTACGTAACAATACTAAAACTGAAAGCATGAAATGCAGGTTAACAACTTACTTTGAAGCTGGGATTACTGCTGCACTAGTGTCATAGTTTGCTCCCTTCTCCCCAAAATATCAATGAACAAATTGAGGATTCAAAATACAATTTCCTGCCAATGATTAATTACTCACTTATTAAAAATCAAAATCTGTGGCTGTCAATCAACTCAGTACAAAAACTGCTTTGATCCACACCATCAAAAAAGGCTATGGGGAGAAGGCAGGAGAATCAGCTTGAAAGGGACAATAAATTAGCCATGATTGAATGGCAGAGCAGACTCGATGGGCCCAATGGTCTAATTCTGTTCTCATGTTTTATAGTCTAAAACAGGAGAGCCAAAAGGATTTGTGCTTCAACCTTAGCTGATCACAATCTGTATCAATAAATTGGAGGAGGGAGAAGGGTACTGAGTGCAATATATCCAAGATTGCTAATTATTTAAAGGGAGGTAGAAATGCATGCTGCTAGAAAGACGAAAAGATGGAAAACACTTCAGGGATATGGATAGATTAAATGAATAGGCAAAGATGTGACTAATGTAATATAATAAGTAAAAATGCGAGATTATCTGCTTTGCTGAACTACTTGGTGTTGGTATTCAGAGGGAATTGGGTGTCATAAATTACAAAATAAACATGCAAGTATAACAATCAGTTTGGAAAGCAAACAGTACGTTGTTCTTTAGTGCACAAGAATTTGAGAGGGGCTTGGTGAATCCACATCAGGAATATCCCGAACTTCACTAAGCACTAACATTTAAGCATTGTTTTCCCATTCAGAATAGAGGGGTGACCTTTTGGAATGGAGATGAGGTGGAATTTTTTTAGCTAGAGGATGGTGAAACTGTCGAATTCTTTGCCATATGCAGCTGTGAAGACCAGTTCTTTATGTATATTTAAGGCAGAGGGTGATAGATTCCTGATTGGTCAGGGCATGAAGGGATATGGGAAGAAGGCAAGAGTTTGGGTCTGAAAGTAAAATTGGATTAGCCGTGATGAAATGGTGGAGCAGTCTTGATGGGCCAAATGGCCTACTTCTGCTTCTATAGCTTATGGTCTTAACAAGGTGAATAAGGCTAAACCTCTAGCTGTAATCCTTTAGCTCATTTACATAACTTGTTTATATCCTTTTGCCATCCTTGTCACAATTACTTCCCATCTCTGTATCAGCAAACATGAATATTTTATGCTGTATTCCAAATTTAAGACTGTAAACAACTTAGGCCCAGGGCTGATTTCTAAAGCATCCTACTGGTTACAGATGGCGAACCTGATAATGTTATTTAGCCTCTGCTCAGCTTTCTGCCTGTTAAATAGTTGTCCACCCATGTTGCAGTCAACCTCATGCCCATAAATTGTACAGTAACTGTACACTGGTAGCTTATTAGATTGTGGGATTCCAAATATACCAGAATCATTGGATTTCCTCTACTGCATTAGATTAGTCCCAAAGAACAAATAAGCTGTTAAACATGATATTGCTCCTCAAACTACGGTCAACTATTTTTTCATTCTTGCCTAGAAAAAGTGTTTAATTGGAGTAAGGGGAATTAGGAGGCTATCAGGCAGGAAATTGAAAGCTTAAATTAGAAACAGATGTTCTCAGGGAGAAGTACGGAAGAAATGTGGCAAACATTCAGGGGATATTTGCGTAGAGTTCTGTATAGGTACGTTCCAATGAGACAGGAAAGTTATGGTAAAGTACAAGAACTGTTGTGTACAAAGGCTGTAAATAAACCAGCCAAGAAGAAAAGCTTACAAAAGGTTCAGAGAGCGAGGCAATGTTAGAGATCTAGAAGATTATAGAGCTACTAGGAAGGAGCTTAAGAAGGAAATTAGGACAGTCAGAAGGGGACATGAGAAGGCCTTGGTGGGCAGAATTAAGGAAAATCCCAAGGCATTCTACTAGTATGTGAAGAACAAGAGGATAAGACGCGAAAGATTAGGACCTATCAAATGTGACAGCGGGAAAGTATGTAAGGAACTGGAGGAAATAGCAAAGGTACTTAATGAATACTTTACTTCAGTATTCACTATGGAAAAGGATCTTGATGATTGTAGTGATGACTTGCAGCAGACTGAAAAGCTTAAGCATATTGATATTAAGAAAGAGGATGTGCTGGAGCTTTTGGAAAGTATCAAGTTGGATAAGTCGCCAGGACCGGATGAAATGTACCTCAGGCTACTGTGGGAGGCAAGGGAGGAGATTGCTGAACCTCTGGTGATGATCTTTGCATCATCAATGGGGACGGGAGAGGTTCCGGAGGATTGGAGGGTTGCGGAAGTTGTTCCTTTATTCAAGAGAGTAGAGATAGACCAGGAAATTATAGACCAATGAATCTTACCGCAGTGGTTGTTAAGTTGATGGAGAAGATCCTGAGAGGCATGATTTATGAACATTGGCAGAGATATAGTATGATTAGGAGTAGTCAGCATGGCTTTGTCAAGGGCAGGTCATGCCTTACGAGCCTGATTGAATTTTTTGAGGATGTGACTAGACACTTTGATGAAGGAAGAGCAGTAGAAGTAGTGTATATGAATTTCAGCAAGGCATTTGATAAGGTACCCCATGCAAGGCTTATTGAGAAAGTAAGGAGGCATGGGATTCAATGGGACATCGCTTTGTGAATCCAGAACTGGCTTGCCCACAGAAGGCAAAGAGTGGTTGCAGACAGGTTATATTCTGCATGGAGGTCAGTCACCAGTGGAGTGCGTCAGGGATCTGTTCTGGGACCCTTACTCTTCGTGATTTTTATAAATTACCTGGATGAGGAAGTGGAGGGATGGGTTAGTAAGTTTGCTGATGACACAAAGGTTGGAGGTGTTGTGGATAGTATGGAGGGCTGTCAGAGGATATAACGGGACATTGATACGATGCAAAACTGGGCTGAGAAGTGCCAGATGGAGTTCAACCCAGATAAGTGTGAAGTGGTTCATTTTGGTAGGTCAAATATGATGGCAGAATATAGTATTAATGGTAAGACTCTTGGCAGTGTGGAGGATCAGCGGGATCTTGGGGTCCGAGTCCATAGGACACTCAAAGCAGCTGCGCAGGTTGACTCTGTGGTTAAGAAGGCGTACAGTGTATTGGCCTTCATCAATCATGGAATTGAATTTAGGAGCCGAGAGGTAATGTTGCAGCTAGGACCCTGGTCAGAGCCCACTTGGAGTACTGTGCTCAGTTCTGGTCACCTCACTACGGGAAGGATGTGGAAGCCATAGAAAGGGTGCAGAGGAGATTTACAAGGATGCTGCCTGGATTGGGGAGCATGCCTTATGAGAATAGGTTGAGTGAACTCGGCCTTTTCTCTTTGGAGTGAAAGAGAATGACAGGTGACCTGATAGCGTTGTACAAGACAAGGAGAGGCATTGATCATGTGGATAGTCAGAGGCTTTTTCCCAGGGCTGAAATGGTTGCCACAAGAGGACACAGGTTTAAGGTGCTGGGGAGTAGGTACAGAGGAGATGCCAGGGGTAGATATTTTACTCAGAGTGGTGTGTGCGTGGAATGGGCTGCCAGCAACAGTGGTGGAGGTGGATACAATAGGGTCTTTTAAGAGACTTTTGGATAGGTACATGGAGCTTAGAAAAATATAGGGCTGTAGGTAAGCCTAGTAATAACTAAAGGTAGGGACATGTTCTGCACAACTTTGTGGGCCAAAGGGCCTGTATTGTGCTGTAGGTTTTCCATGTTTCTATGTTCTATCATCATTTTGGATCACACCAATCTCTATAGGAACCTCCTTTAGAACCCAAGATGGAAGCCCTTAAACTAATTTCAGAAAAATGCAAAACTGGAAGAGGGGAGTTCTGAGGAAAGATATGAAGGCCTTTGAGAAGACACAGAAGAGATTCCCTATAATGATTCCAGAGATCAGGAAACTTAGTTACAAGAACAGACAGGAAAGCTGGGATGCTTTTGATTAGACAGAGGCAGCTAAGCAGGATTCTAAAGCCATGGGAGTCCAGTGAAAGTACATAGGAAGTGGGTTCATCGCCATTGATGTAAAGGACCATGAATAAAGGTAAATGGTGAGAGAAACAGATTTGTTTTTAAGTGAGCAAGTCACTGGGATATGAGAAAGCAATGGCAAAGGTAGGTCGTGGAAGCAGGTTCAATAGTGTAGGGGCTGAAGCTGTGAGGTCACTTGCTTTTCAGCCACAGGTAGAGACATCCAAGCTACAGTACCCTACTGGGGGCCAGTGTAGTGCAGTTTTGGCAACTGAAGACTTAAAATGGACTGAGGGGTCTGGACTATATACATATTTGTCTGGTTGTGGTTTTACTACTATTTTATATCTGCTTGTACATGTGGGCCTCAAAGCTACAATGTGGCCCAGCAGGCTTTGGGGAACCAGTCAACAGATGCTATTGGTGGCTGGGGGAGTGGGCTGGTCTGGAATAAATAAACACACACACACACACACACGCATATGGATTTTGTTGTATGCAGCAAGCTGCAGTGTCTCATGGGGAGGCGGGGGGGGGGGGAGGTGGGCCTTGGGATTGCAATTAAGTGCGAGACTGTGTGAGACTGCTGGTAACGTGCCTTTGTATCTTGAACCCCATATTGCAAAGTCTCATTTGGCGGTATTCATGAATATCCATGAATGGTTAAATGCCAATTAAACGAATTGAAAAGGGAATTAAAGAAATAGTTGAAAGAAATCAATGGGATCACAAGGAAAGGTAGGATGATCAAATTTCCCCAGAAGATCGGGGAAATTTCTCCAGGTCAGTGGCCAGTGGAGTGCCTCAGGGATTTGTTCTGGGGCCCCTATTCGTCATGATTTTTATAAATGATCTGAATGAGGAAGTGGAGGAATGGGTTAGTAAATTTGCTGGTGACACAAAGGTTGGGGTTATCGTGGATAGTGTGGAGGGCTGTCAGAGGTTACAGCAGGACATCGATAGAATGCAAAACTGGGCTGAGAAGTGGCAGATGGAGTTGAACCCAGATAAGTGAGAGGTGGTTCATTTTGGTAGGTAAAATATAATGGCAGAATATAGTATTAATGGTAAGACACTTGGCAGTATGGAGGATCAGAGGGATCTTGGGGTTCGAGTCCATAGGACACTCAAAGCTGCTGCGCAGGTTGACTCTGTGGTTAAGAAAGCATACGATGCATTGGGCTTCATCAATTGTGGGATTGAGTTTTAGGAGCCGAAAGGTAATGTTGCAGCTATATAGGACCCTGCTCAGACACCACTTGGAGTACTGTGCTTAGTTCTGGTTGCCTCACCACAAGAAGGATGTGGAAACCACAGAAAGGGTGCAGAGGAGATTTACAAGGATTTTGCCTGGTTTGGGGAGCATGTCTTATGGGAATAGGTTGAGTGAACTTGGCCTTTTCTCCTTGGAGTTATGGAGGAAGAGAGGAGACCTGATAGAGATGTACAAGATGATGAGAGGCAATGTCCGTGTAGATTGTCAGAGGCTTTTTCCCAGGGCTGAAATGGCTAGCGTAGAGGGCATAGTTTTAAGGTGCTTGGAAGCAGGTACAGAGGAGATGTTAGGAGTACAGTGTTTTTTTTTAGGGGTGAGACCGGAGTGAAAGCGTGGAATGGGCTGCTGGCGATAGTGGTGGAGGCGGAAACGATAGGGTCTTTTAGGAGACTCCTGGATGGGTACACGGAGCTTAGAAAAATAGAGGGCTATGGGTAACCCCAAGTAATTTCTAAGGTAAGGACTTGTTCACACAGCTTTGTGGGCTGAAGGGCCTGTATTGTGCTGTAGATTTTTCTATGTTTCTAAGATCGTTGACTATGAAATAACTAATTAATTCTATCTCACTACAAGGTAGATCCAAAGAAACCTGTTCTTTTGGTTGAATCCATAACATTATTCCAAAAAAAAAGAGAAAAATATTCCATTAACTTGTTCTCATCTTTGTTGATTTGTCCAAATATTATCAAAACAGAAGTTCCTCAACAATTATCACAATATATTTGTTACAAATAATCAATTATTTCTCAATGATACGTGTAACAGTGTATCTACTATTTAGGGTGTGTATTGACTGCTCCCTCCAGAGTTTTTTGTCCCTTTCCCATCCAATCTCATTCTACTGGCCATACCAGTAGGCAGACCTATATTTTTAACACTAATGTTCTAAATTTTATATTTATTGTATATTTTATATAAAAGAAAAACATAAGAAAATCAAAACTTCCATCCCACCTGTCTTCCAAAAATAATTAAAAACATAGACTATTTCTATAGAGAGACATCATGGAACAGGCTCTTGCAGCCTAACAAGACACCACCCAGCAACCCACCTACCTAACACTATCCTGATCACAGGAAAATTACAATGACCAATTAAACTACTAAATGTTAAGTATTTGGACTATGGGTGGAAACTGGCAAACCCAAAGGAAATATATATGCACATGGGAAGAATAGAAAACTTTGAGAAAACTAGAATTGAACTCCGGCTGCCCAATCTGTAATAGCATTGTGATAATTGCTATGCTACCATGGCTAGTTAGCTGTTAGCTTTGGACATCCTGCAGTCATGCTTCAGAATTTGCTTTTTGATCAAACCCATTAATCTTTGTGCCATTAATGCATTCATCTTAATATAAATGTTTTGTTCATTCATACAAAGAGCCTTTAACCGTGACATCACATTTTGGCTAAAATTGCTACTGCTAGTGTTAAGGCTCATGGTCTCGGTCATTCTCTTTATCACTGCCAAACTGCCACATCATGAACCTCCTTTGCACAAATTTATAAATCCATGTCCCAACCTCCCATACCCCCACTTAAAACTTAGTTTACTATGTACAATAGTTTAAAATTTAAAGTGATCCATAATAGAACATGTACAGCATCCAACAAAAAAAAGATTGGCCCAGTTCATTATGAGTAAAGCCTTCCCCACCACTGAGCACATCAATCTGAAGCACCGTCATAGGAAAGCAACATCCATCACCAAATACACCTAACACCCAGGTCATGCTCTCTTCTCTCTGCTTCCATCAGAAAGGTGGTACAGGACACTCAGAACCCACACCACCAGGTTTATGAACCATTATTATCTATCAGCAATCAGCCTCTTGAACCAGAGTGGATAATTTCACTCATCACAACACTAAACTGTTCCCCCTATCTATGGACCCAGTTTCAAGGACGCTTTGTCACATGTTTCTGATTTTTATTGCTTATTATTTATTTTTTCTTTTTGTATTTGCATAGTTTGTTGTTTTTTACATGTTGGTTATATGTTTGCAAGAAAAAGTGGGATCTCCCTGTGGCCACACATTTCAATTCTACTTTCCATTCCCATATGTCAGTTCACGGCCTCTACCGCCACAATGAGGCCATACTCAGGCTGAGGAGCAACACCTTGTATTCCATCTGGGTAGCTTCCAATCTGATGGCATCAATTTATCAAACTTCTGGTAATTCCATCCCCCCCCCCTTCATCATTCCCCCATTCCCATTTCCCTTTCTCAACTTATCTCCTTATCTGCTCAGCACCTCCCTCTGGTGTTCCTCCCCTTTCCCTTTTTTCCCCCCATGGTCTTCTATGCTCTCAGATTCCCCTTCTCCAGCCCTTTATCTCTTTCACCAATCAAATTCCCAGCTCTTGACGTCACCCCTCCCCATCTCCCAGTTTCACCTATCACCTACCATGTTGTACTTCTTCATCACCCCCCACTTCTCAGTCTGACTTTTCATTTCTTCCTGATGAAGGGTCTTGGCCCAAAATGTCAACTACTTACTCATTTCCATAGATGCTGCCTGGCCTGCTGCGTTCCTCTAGCACTTTGTGTTTGTTACAGGATGGAGGGATATGGACATTGTGTAGACAGAAGGGACAAGTTTAATTAGGCAATTAAGTTCAGCACAACAATGTAGGCTGAAAGGCTTGTTCCTGTACTGTGCTAAACTACTATAAGTTTCAAGAGCCTGTAGCTATTTTTTGTTAAATACAGGAAATTAAATACATACAAGCTCTAGGACTTGTACCCCTTGTATCATAATCCCACCTCAAGTGCAAAATGCTGCAGAGCCATTTCATGAGCCAAAATTTGACAATGAAATACACAAGGACATATACACCTTTATGTAACAGAGGGGTTATGTTCCCTTGTACTACTTGTACTACAATTTACTTGACAAAAATTGACAAATTTGTTGTTTCTTACACATTGTGTTTCTTTAATTATTTCTTCTCATAGATTCCATAAGAGAAAATTTTTTATTCTGGGTCTCAGATTTTTTGGTAGTGACTCGTGAATTTCATAAGGACTAATTTCCATGACCTGAACTGCTGTAACTCAGGGGTATTTTATGGACAGATGATACAACTTGATTAAAGACACGGATTTTATGCTGTGTTGTAAAAGTAAAGAGAGGGTGAGAGTAGGGTGGTTTAATGAAAGTCATCCTGAGATTAGGGACAATTACCTAATTTACTTCCTCCTGGTATTTTTATTATTCATTTGCAGTCTTGGGTGTAATCCTTACTGGAGAAGCCAGCATTAATAATACATTCCTCAGTGTCTTGCTAAAACATTTCAGAGGACGTTTAAGAATCAAGTACCTTGCTCCAGAGTTACTGTACTTAAAATACAGAATGGATAAGAAAGCCATACTTCGACCCTTGAAGGACTCCAATGAATTAGATTACCTTTTACAACTACCGGTTTTTTAAGAATTCCAGAATATGAACTAAATTTACCTTTACAGCTCCACAATGGGATTTGAGTTCAGGTCTCCAGATTTTTAGTCCTGGTCTCCAAGTTGCCAGTAATTTAAATACAGCACCAATTAAGAGTGTCACTGCTTTATTAAACATTCTTAATTGAGAGGCTTGCTAAGCTATTTCAAATGCCAGTTTTAATGAGCTACACAAGGCAAAGAGGCTAATCTCTTCCCCAAATTATATTAGATGTTTACTTATGACAATCAAGTACAGGTCCACAATCCCTTATCCAAAATCCTTGGAACCAGTTACATTTCAGAACTCAGAATTTTTCGGATTTCAGAATCCCTCCTTATTGGTTCCGGGACTCCCCGCGGATACCAAAAACCGCATATGCTAAAGTCCCTTATTTAACCTGTCTCAGTGCAGTTGGTCTTCAGGACCTGGTGGAGCTCCAGACCTACGCACATCCTCCCGTATACTTTAAATCATCTCTAGATTACTTATAATACCTAATACAATGTAAATGCTAAGTAACTAGCTGTAATACAGTATTGTTTAGGGAATAATGACAAGAAAAATATTTTATTTCCAACAAAAATATTCAATAAAACAAAAATATACATCTTCAAACGAACCAAATCAAACACATGGTAGATGACTTATTGGAATAAATGTAGAACGTCACTGTCACTATAAAACCTCAGTAACTTCTCTTTCTGTTTCTTTGAATCATATACAATGGTAGTTCCAACACCATAATCTTCAGTAAGACACAGCACAGAAACACCACGATCAAGCTTCTGCAATAACTCCACTTTCTGCGTTATTGATAATGATAGATGCTTCCTTCTCTTTCTCATTGTCACCCATAGGGGTTTCTGCAGCTCTTTTTAATATTTTCACAGCGAAATTAAACAGTCAACAGTGAACACAAAATATCAGTGAACAGCAAATGCACGTGTAACCAGTACGAGTGCTGAGCCACAACTGACGTCTGGCGGCCTCTGCTAGAGCTGCCACGTCACACCTGAGTGACGTCAGCTGTTGGCAAAAAAAAACTTCGGTTTTCAGAGCTTTTTGGATTTCAGAACTTCAGATAAGGGATTGTGGACCTGTACTTTCATAATTACCAATGCTTTTTAAACTGCAGATATGTTTTAATTGCTCAAACCTATCCCTTGACAATACATTTTTAGATCACCAGTACAAGGTGAAACTGCAGATAACAAATACTAGAGAAGGTGAGATTCTGGTAACCTTTTATAAAGATGTAATGATTTTCTATAAAGATGCATATCTTTATAGGGAAAGGGAGGGAAAGTAGAAGTATCAGACCATGTCTGCTCTTAATTCAGAATCAGAAACTAACAAATAAACAATTTTTGTCAGGAAATTATCAATGCAACGTGTCTTGTGTGTGTTAAATAGACAAAAAAGCAGCATTCACAAAATGGAATTTTTAAACTATGATCCAATACAATATAAATCTTTCACTATCTCACTAACTTCCTCTAACAGTGCAAGGAAAATTCACCTTGACGACACACTCAAAATGCTAGAGGAACTCAGGAGGTCATGCAGCATCTCTGGAAATGAATAAACAGTCAACATTTTGAGTTGAGACCCTTCTTCAAGACTGAGAAGGAAGGGGGAAAGACACCAGAATAAAACGGTGGGGCAAGGGGAAGGAGGCTAGCTGGAAAGTGATAGCTGAAGCCAATTGGGTGGAGAAAGTCAAGGGCTGGAGGAGCAGTAACTGGATAGAAGAGGACAGTTGATCATGTAAGAAAGGGAAGGAAGGGACCCAGGGAGAAGTGACAGGCAGATGAGAAGAGGTAAAAGACCAGAATGGGGAGGTCAGGAGGGGAAGGGGGAGGGAGCTTTTCATTCATATAACCATGAAAAGCTGAAAGTATAAAAAGACATCCAGAGAGAGAGGACTTTAGCATTTCAAACACCGATATGCTACTGCAAGTGATGAATAGAAGATGCAAACTTTCTTCCAATGCAGAACCAAAAACTAGCTGTTTTTTTAAAAATGATGATCCAAAACTGCTAAAGTACAATAAATGTCCCAACCGACCCCAATACAGCATTTAGTTAGAATAAAACACATCTACTGAACGCATTTTTCCTACCTTATTCCTCATCTCTTTGAACTCACGTGGATCAGTGTTTAGTGGCACAAACTGATTGGGAATTGGACCAGCACCATCTTTTGTCCACTATAAACATTAAGAATACCAAATAGTCAGTATCCAAGACAGCTAAGATAAATGCAGAACAAACAACACAGTAGTGTGAAATAAATCATGCAGTTTACTAAAAACATTCAGTGCTTAAACATGGACTGCAGCAAGAGCACTGAATCAATGATGGTACGGTGTCCCTTGGGAATTAAGACCAATTGAACAAGATCATTCACAATCATCAATCGTGTGCTTGTTCATACGTACAGTTGGCGCTCAGTAAAAGATTCAAATCACCACAGCAACTAACTACCAGGACTTTAAAAATTTTATTCAATTGAGAAGACATTTAACCAGTAATGATCCAGGTTATATAATTAACTAAAGCATGACCATACATTTTGAACAAATAATTCTTACTAAATTTCGAGTGCTATCCCATCGCCCATCGAGTCTGCACTGCCTTTTCATCATGCATGATCCATTTTCCTCTCTGTCCTAATCTACTGGCTTCTCTCTATATCCCTTCATCCCCTGACCAATCAAGAATCTATCAATCTCTGCCTTAAATATACATAAAGACCTGGCCTCCACAGCTGCCTGTGGCAACAAATTCCACAGATGCACAACTCTGGCTAAAGAAATTCCTCATCCCCATTCTAAAAGGGCAGCCCTCTACTCTGTGGGTGTGCTTTATCTTATGGAATGCACAGATTGTATTAATGCTCGTCAAAAAACGGTTAATTTCTACCAAAATTATTTTAGACCATAGATCATAAGACAGAAGCAGAATTAGCCTATTGACCCATTAAGTCTGCTCCACTATTCAATCATGACTAATTTATTATCCCCCTCAAGCCCATTCTAGCTTCTCCCCATACATAACTTTTGACACCCTTACTAATCAAAAACCTATCAACCTCCGCTTTAAATATACCCAATGACTTGGCTTCTACAGCGATCTATGGGAATGAATTCCACTGATTCGACATCCCCAGGCTAAAGAAACTCCTCATTTCTTTGCAATTGCAGTGATTAGCCAATATGACAGATTAGACCAATAATTAGTGTGGGGAATTATTTAAACTGGCATCTTTTTCTAAAGATCTTAAAATATAATGCTAGGAAAAAATACTGCTTCCACTACAACCTCTCTAAAAATAGCAAATCAATTATCAGCTACACCCAGATCAGAAACAGCTTAAATAAATGTTTTAAATCATCTTGCACTTTGGTTGGTATGTCATTAGGATTTTTCTATTAGTGCAGTAGTATCTAATGTAATACTTCAATTTAAAATTACAGTGATCTTTATGGCCTTGAGAATTACAGATGGATTTTGTGCAATGAATCCTCTGCAATGAGAGCATTAGGAGTATAGCACTGATCCTGGTGCATTTGTTATATTTAAGGGCAAACAAAATAAGTGGACGATGGACCAGAGACTAGTAAAATTAAATGTTTTTTAAAAAAGTCATTTAAAACATATTCACACCATTGATTCACTGCTTTGCAACATTTACACAAAAGCAAATTAAAGCACAAAATGACTAATAGAGAGGAAGGATGGGGTGGTGGTGTGATATCCGTAGTCCAGAAGCTTGGTGAAGAAGTTTTTGGGTGCAAGTCATGAGTGGGCATCACCAAAGTTCTGTACCAAAACCTGGAAACCTCAATGCTAATTAATCTTTAGAACTTTGACGGCTGAGGACATTAAAATTCATAACCCCGATTCCACAATATGCCCCATTAATTTAGTGACTTCTAGTATTACTGATCACTTCTGAAAATACATTTTCAAAACCACTCCCACAGCATAACCACAAGCAAACTAAGGATTTTATGCTTTTTTTTAAAAAAAGGGCTGGATCCTATCCTCCATGCATACTTCCTGTAAAGTGATGGGTCTGACTTAGTTGATCATAACTTGCAGCCAACACAGACAACAGTTAATTTTCTAGATTTTAATGTATTAAACTGCAGCTTTGACCAGTTCATCAGAACCAACAAGCATATAAATAATGTGCAGAGAGAATAAGCATGAACCGCCTGAGTTCGTGAACATCACGAACTTCTTTATTCCTCTTTAAAAACAATGCATTTATTGTTTATGCAGAAAATAAAAAAAGCTTCAGATGTTCATCATTCTTTTTAAAAAATAAAAGGATTTGGGATGGGCATGGAAGAATGAATACTCACTCATAACCATTCTTCTGACAAAAAATTACAGCACCTTTTCACCAGAAATAATTTTAACACAGTCAAAACAAAAATACCACAACTAATACGATATAGAGACCACCACAGTAGAATAAAAAAAAACCCTATTGTTTGATAAAGGACATGACATTCAAAAGAAATTTAAAGGACTACTTAGTCTTAAGAAATCTTACGTACAAAATGATAGCAAACCAATCAGGGCTATGATACAGCCATCACTCTGTTGAGACCACGCCAAACTTCTGGTTATAGATGGACAAGACAGACCAAACAGAATGTTCATACATGTGAACTCACCAAAAGCTCTTAAAAAAACACATGAGCATTTGAAAAATTGTAATTGCATAATTTGCTGTATTTTACAAATTTTTGCTGGAAATCTTAAGTCATCAGTTACAATATAAAAAGCGCAATTTAGTTTGGAACAAAGAATTATAACAGCTACAGTCAGCTATACTGATTATTCCAACTCTCCAACTAGTAGCAACTTCATGTTAGTCTGATATTCTTGTGTAACCAATCTTTTGAGATCTGCAATTAAAATAAAGTTCGATTTGAGGTGGTATCAACTTGTGATCAGGAAAAGACATGAATTATTTGGATCACCAATCTCCTGGAATCACAAATCTGGTTAAGTACAAGATTTAAAAAAAACTTTAAGTATGGGCAAGGATGTGGGCCAGCAAAGATTTCCCACATCTAATTGCAATAGAAAAGTCATGAAATGCTTTCTTATATCATGTATGACTGCAGTGGTTCAAGAACTAATCTCAAATGTAACGACTTAATGTTACTCAGGACTAGCTTTAGTTAAATTAATTTTATATATTAAAGTTAACCCTATAAAAAAAGATGAAGTTCAATATGCTAATTTATTACTTTTGAATGTGTTACATAGCTGCAGAAATCAAACTGGAAAATTCATGCAATGCTAAGCAATTGCCTTTGTTCCTCTTCTGTTCTAAGTCTACAACTTCATTCTTCAGTTGACTGAATTTGGGAAAAAATGCAAATGGATACACCACCGAAGTTTTATAGTGCTTTTTAAGAATGGGCTTGGAAAGTTAGCTATACCTGTTTTCACATTTACAACTGTAGTCCTCAAATCATGTATATTCGTAATAGCATTGTCAAAGCATGCATTTTGAACTTGTAACTCTTTTTTTTACATTAACAGTAGGGTCATTTTAACTGAAACAATCAACAGAATAAAACATCTCTGTACAAGACTGCATTGGTACTTAATTGAGGTTTTCTCAGCTGTAGTCTTTCATCATGAGCCACTCTTGTGCTCATAATATAGTTAATAATCTGAAGATGCTTAAACTTTAAGTTTAACATTCCTTGAGGAATGAAAAACTCCCATTGCAACTGAAATGTCATTCCCCATTCCAGAAAATGATAAAAAGGACTACTGTTACTCTATAAGGACCTGCCTTTGGCATGATTCTTTGTAAACATTGGCTTTTGGGGAAAAATGCACTTTTGGCTGAAATATACTTTTGGACTGCTGGATATGGCCCTGTGTAATAAATGGCATCTCTATGAAGATGCTGGATTCTCCCCCCCCCCCCCCCCATCCTCACCGATGGAGTTGTGGCATTAATTTGAGGTACATAGAATTTACAACCTTTATTAAAAACTACTGGTGCAAAGGAATGCCAATGAGTACAAGGAAAAGCTTCTTTTCCATCTGGTGCCCCTTATGCAGTCAGAATATACAAGATCAAGTGACAGTAAAAGAAAGCATTTTAAAAGTAAATATTAAAATGGTTATCACTGCAATCATTGCTGGTAATCCTTTGACCCCTCTCAAAACAGCTATCTTTAGGAGAAAACCACATGCTGAGAAGCACAAGTTAGAATAAAAGGAAAAAAGTCTATTAAAATTATTCTGAACGAATGTCTATTTGCATCATCCTGCTCTACTTCAGTCATGCCACACCCTGTAGGTGCAGGAGGAAAGGATTATACACTATAGCCAACTAGTTGCATGCAATATTCCATGCAGAAGGCAGCAAAATTTCAGCATTTAGAGGCTTTAGGGCAACTTGGGAAAAAAAAGAGATCAGTAAAAA